>NW_009192005.1:106719-147607 GCF_000690835.1 Fulmarus glacialis
TACATCTTATCTCCCCAATAAAAACAGATTGTGGTTTACATATATTTTAAAATAAATATACTTGTATTTTTAAATATTAAATTACAGCACCCTATTAAAATGACCTATGATGATGTTTTGAGTCTACAAGATCATCAACTGAGTACATCTATTCATTAAAAAGAAGAAAGACCCAGTAAGACCAAAACACACATAAAAGGAATACTTTCAAAAACTGTAAATAAAACACATGCACAAGGAGTTGACATTTACTTACCACTGGACCTGTTTTTGCGGTTTGACTTCCCTCCTGTAAGAAGCATCTTGAGACTGTTTCGAAACATGGCGATCCTGTTCCACTTTCTGTATCCCAAAAACTGCGTAAAGCAAAAGAACAAGAGATGTAAAAAATCAACACTCTGATTTGGTCAACAGGGAAACATTACAGAGAAACAGTAAGAAAGTGAAAAAAACAAGATAAAAACTTAGAATGAGGATTTTTTGCCGATAAATTTCCTAACAATAGAAATCAACATCCATATAAAGCCTACCATTCTGCTTGCTTTCATTCATCCAGGTTATTACCAGGACAACACAATTTCAGCACTGCTAGCATGACCTACCTATTTTATCAAATGATTTGACCAAATTATTATCCCACTAAACTGGGAAAGACACAGCATTTGGCAAACTTTGCCTCCATTTCCCATTACTATGAAAGCCAAACCTATCAGAAAGAGTTGCTACCCTTCATGTTGCTCAGAAAAAGTCCATCTTGCTGACAATAACCCACAGACTACAAAAGCTGTTGTGTTTAGCTCCTGGGCTGGTTGACTGTCTTCTGTGAGTTGAATAAATTGTCATGAGGAGGAAAGCCACTCAAACCCAAAGTTAACTGATGCAAAAAAATCAAACAGAAACATTATCCATATATTTTCCTCGCTCTATACGTCTCAGAAAAAAAAAGTTCTCTCTGTGCTGTTGAAGATAAAAGAATGAGCTTCTGGGTTCACCAGACACACTGACAGCTTGTTCTGGTGGAACATCCTCTTATTAAAGTAGGTAAACCATCAAAACAGCAACAACAAAAGCAGCTCCTAACTAGACCAAAAGAATAGTAAAGAGTCTTTGATCAGGACATAATAAACCACAACTTTCCCTCTATCATACACATTCATCTTACAAGGTAACGCATTCATCTTATAGAAATGTATCATGAAATTTTTTCCTGCAACAATATTAGGTTCCTCTCGGAGGATGCTCAATAAATGCGATCTTGAGTTTTTTCACTTTTATCTGATATTTTCAAGTATATTAATACAGTAACACCCAGTTCAAAGAGTTTTATATGTATATTTAAAGTCACTGAAAGTCCTTTTAATATGACTTACTCACTTACTGAGAGAGACTCACATTTCAAGGCAACAACTTAGAGCATACACGTTACAAACACCAGTAAGCATGCATGGATGACCTTACCTTTAGCCTTCCCTGACTTTCAGGAGATTCTGTTCACTTATTAAATGATTCCACAAACAGATTTTAGGGTATGTTTGTCTGCATGCATGCATGTATGCATGCATGAATATTAAACAGAAAATACAGTACTGGTAGTTACTTTGCATCTATGAATCGCTTGAGTATCATCTGGCATCTTTCTGAGGCCTTGCATAATGACATCAAAGCACAACGAGCTGGTCTTTAGCCTTATTCCCAGGGCTCCTGAACAAAGCTTAGGCCCCTCTTCGAAGCATCCTACTGTTACATGACTACAAAAAAATTTCCATCTGGGCACAAACAAAATTGTCTTAAATTTGAGTTCTATTTATTTAGTTTCTTTAGATGGTTGTTATGTTCCAGCTCGCAAAATAGAAAGAAAACTTCTGGGTTTACATATCCTTCCTTTCTTACAATCTGTTATTAATAAACTCTTTCATATACAACACCCTTTGCAACATCAGAAGGAGAAAATATGAAGTAGACATTAAATGTAAAGAGGAGGCAACCGAACTCAAAGTGTTATTTATTTTGGAACATGATAATATTATAATCCCTCCAACATCCCACTAATCCAGATGTATTTATCTAGCCTTTGAGCAAGACAACAAGAAGGCAGTAAACACCTCCTGCTACTATTTGGAGAACCGCTTGAGTCTGAATGTGACTTAACTTTTCCTCCTCTATTCAGCACTATGCTGATAACATGTGTACATTTGATTGATCAAATTTTTGTTTGTTTTAGAAAAAGCAGACTCCAGTGGTTCTTACATTAAGCCAAGTGTCATATCCACAATGAAGTTAATTTTTTCCTAAAAGTTTATGAACAGAAAAATCCAACTAGCATCTAGCAACATTCTTCCAAGACAGGCAAAACAAGAAGAGGTAGTTTCTTTGTGCTCTGTGTTAGTAATATGTAAAAATAAGGAGAAAAAGTTTTACCAGCTATCAGGGTTAATAATGATTCACGCTAACATATCATGCTTGCAAGAATACACAACTGTGTTTCAACAAGCCAACTGAGGTACTTCTGGAAGTGTAGCTGCGACAGTGAAGCATGGAACAAAGTGGAGGCTAACTGATAAAGAATTTATCTCTTCTGTAGGCAGATAACGCAGCCTGCGCTGAGCTCCTCTACCCAAACTTAACTTACCTGCCCTAACTATCCCAGCGCTGTGACTATAGTGCCACAGGTCTGAGCAAGATCTTGGAAGCATTCCCACAGACGTCATACTGAGTGTGCAACTCCAGTGAATTAAGCAATGATACCATTTGCAACGTGCAGACTTCAGTTACAGGTTTGATTCTCTATTCACGCTAAAGTAAATCAGAATCACCTCCACCGCTGATGACAGAGTAACATCAGACTTTGACTATCACCAGCCCAAGAATAACGTCCTATTTTTCATCTTTTACCTGTGGCCTTAAGTGTACTAGTTAGCCAATACAGGTGGAAGGGCAAAAGGGGATTGTAAAGTGCTCAGCTTGCTATTTCAGATTTACGTAAAAAGAAGGTAAATAAATAACAATCTTACAGCATTTGGTAAGACTAGGGTAGAGGAGAAAGATCCTGCTAAAATCTCACCACAGAAAGTGTAGGGTATTTTCTTTTTCTTTTCTTATTTAGTTGTTTGTTTTAAAAAAGCAGCTCTCCAGGTATCCATTTTGAGTCCCATCTGGAAGGACAATCAACCTTTATAATGGCATATTCCTCAGAATCAAACTCTCATGGTAGCAGTGGACAGCCCAAAACTTCAAAGTTCCTATGAATTAAGAAGGAGGTTTAGGGACTATCCCCATGTCAGCTTGCACTGAGAAGATAACTGAGTGGAGCTGTGCCATCAGTGCTGAGGTGTAACCTAGTTAAACCTAATTATGCTGAAGGAGCCAACTGGACTGAGCCTGAACAGTGCCAAAGGTGAGGACAACAGTTTGCTAATGATGTTTACTTCTAGCCTTCATATGGCAACCTGTGCCAGAAATTGTTGTGCTGCTACTGGGATTGAATTAAGTCGCTGCATAGGGCATATATGGGGCCTCCATGAATTTGCTCTGAAGAACCATGGAGCAGAGAAAGAATTGATGTCTTGCATTAAGACCTGAGTTACCAGCCACGGGATGTCTCAAGGACTAATTCCACATTCTCAGAGCTCACCTAGAAGCCCCAGAGGACTGCTAGACCTTTAGTGACCTGCACAGGTAGGAGATGGAAAGAAAGGCCTTTTAGTAATAGACCTAGTTTAGCATCAACTCATGACGTGCTTTCTCATTGTGTCTTACAGACGATGTGTCTTACAGACGATAATATCCTGATTAGTTAAGGTTTTCACAATATGGAATAGCAGAATCGGCAGGTCACCAAAATCAACTGCTGTTTTTCTTTCACATGCACAACCACATTATTTTGTGGTCACAGCTCTTCCTCTGTTTAGCTAATACTAAGCCAGAAATAATATTCGTTCATGGAATTAGAAGGATTAAATAGCAAATGGTATTACAGTGTTAGGAGGAGCTGGATCAGGCATTTTTTCATACCCCCAACGAACTCCTCAAGATATCTTACAGTTCAGCTTAATTCTCTTCTCCAGTCTCGCAAGCAGCTATGTCCGCAGAAGCTAAAGATGCAGCATGCTGATGGGGATCCTTTACACTCCCACTGCCATGGGATACTTCTAACATCAAATCGGGCAACCAAGAGCTACTACACTTTGTCATTTAGCTTGTCATTTGTAACTTTACCAAATCTGATGAAGATATTACGCGAGTAAAAGTCTCCAAACAGTATCAGCAGGTAAATAAAAAGGTACTATCTCTATGAACTCTGTTTTATACCATCAATAGCACTTCACAAAAGTAGCCTTTTTTTAAAAAACAGCTCAAGAATCTTCTGTTTTATGTATAGACAGACTCAGCCACATGTTGTTTTATACTCTAACAAAGCCAGATTTCAATGAAATACACAAACAAAAACAGTTTCTGGAGCATGAGAAAGCAGTAGCACAAATACAATGAGAAAAAAAAAACAAAGGCAAGGGAGTAGAGACAGACTGAATGCTGCAAGCTGCAACTTTACACCAAATGCTAAGCTTGAACAAGTCTGCAATATCTCATTAAATCCTCTTGGATGACTAAGGCCTGTTTCTTTGTTTTCTTAGTTTTAAGACAGAGTCTGTAGACAGGCTGCGAAAACTACTTCACGTTTTGGGTGGCTACACATTATTACAGCCCACAGAAGTAATTTTTGCTTCTTTTTAGAGATTTCCTAAGGAAAGATACTGTCTATCAGACATGGAATTTCAAAATCAAAGCAAGTAATTTTTGCCCCATATACCACCACTAAAACAGCTAGATCCCAGTATTTTCCTCTTCTATGATCACCTCGTTAAAAATAAAATTATTTTTTATATGAAGCTGATTAGTAAAGCTAAGCTCTTTTTCAAAAAAGTGTTTGATGTCCAATGAGACGTACAAACATTGCTTGGCCACTGCTGTCAAGTTTCGTGCAAGTTAGCATTAGAAGTTATTAAATATATACTTTTCAGAGTAGAATAGAACTCTAATCTATGTTTTTTCCAACAATGAAAAGTTTCTAACTACAAAAGTATTAAGGGAATGCAATCTAAATCGTATGTGCAATGCACATTTCTTAAGAATTTTATTTCCCCCTTAAGTTTTCAGTTCCTTCCTTGCCTCCATAGCGAAAATACCTATGTAAAATGACAAGCATTTCAAAAGTTGTTTCTAGAAAGTAAAATAACTGTAAACATGTTGGTCTTCCAAACATTTTAAAAGAAACAGATTTCTTTATACACGTTCACAATTTTCTTCCTTGAAATCTCAGTTAGGAGAAAGCCCAATTCGGCTGCCTGTGCGTTATGGTCATGTTCAGATTTTAGTAGTTCAGAGTGGCAGATTAGTAAGTATAGTCAGAGCATCGCCACTACAGAGCTTTTACTGAATGTGTGAAAAGGACAACTTTAAAAAAAAAAAAAGCCCGTATTTCCAAATTGGAGGTGGTTCAACAATTCTGTCAGCTGCCTCTTCGTATATTAATTTGTGGTTGAAAAGTAAGTGAAGTAAAAGTCTGTAAACAAGAACACATCTGTGCCAGACCATGAGATCCCATTAGCTCATTGTCCGGTTCAGACAGCAGCTCACACTGTAGCAAATTAAGACATAATTTACTCCCAGAACCTTCATAATATTCAGCAGAAGTTTATGAAAACTATCTAGTCAAAAATTCTCGAAACATTATATTTATAGATAGATAGATATAAATAAGAAGTATTTTCAACCTTCTATCAAAACACATTTTTCAATGAGAAATCACTACATCTATCATTTGGAAGTGACAAACCACTTCCAGAATTCAGAAGAGCATAAGAAGTGTAAATCTTACGGCATCCTACCTCCACGCAATGCTTTGCCAAGCTATATATAGGAGCATTACAATATTGCTTAGCAGCAGAGTCCCACCCTAATGGGAACGTTGAAAGCCCTCTGTGACAAACCACTTGATCATTCAGTGCAGAAGGCAGGCAGGCATTCCCACTTCATTTCTGTCGGAGTTTATCATGAAAGATGAAACAAAACTTTGTAAATTGGAATCAGGACTTGGCAGCACCAAGTCAATGGAAGATACAGAGAAGATCATGACAAATAAAGTTGTAAAAACAAACTCACTAGACAAGCCTTAATTCCTATACTTTTACCACTGACAAATACCATCACAATATTCTGTATGGACAAGCCGGAAAACTGTCAGTCCAGATCCCGCTGCTTATTCCTTTATTCATCTGCTTCTGTCTATCTCAGAGAAGATCCTGAGGCATCACATTTCTCTAGTACATCTTCCCTTAATTCCCAATAGGAATGATGGAAAGAAGTTTTTTTTAAAAGGGTAATTCCTTATGTGTTTTTCTGAAAAAGAAGAGAGTCCTCTGACAGAAAATACACACTCAGTTATGCAAAATAACAGAAAAGCTTGTTACTCATAAAATACTCTAAGTTCCTGGTAGCACCAGATTCTCTCTTTTCATGAGGGAAGCTAAACTCACTACATTAGAAATTAAGAAGTGTGTATAAGAAGAAGCATATATTAAGATGCAAAAAAAAGGTACTTTTTGGAATATTAGTTTTCAGGATTTAACAACATGTAAAGACTAAACTAACATTTTGTGAACAAAAAAAATCTAACCTTTCACAAATTAGTGAACTGTTTTCAAAGAGCATTCAACTTCAGAAAGGAATAGGTTACAAGGACTTTTTGAAAACGAGTGACAGATTTATAAAGTTAATTATCACAAGATGAAAGAAATTGAAAAATGAAAAGACACACAACACAAACCGAGTTAGGCTTTCAAGCATTTACTCCATGTATAACGTATATTGTACACAGAAATCTGTTCCACATTCGCTCGTAACAGCTGCTAGACTGAAACTTCCCATGCTCCTCAAATAAATTATTCAAAGTTTAACCTACACTCTTATTTTAAACGGCCCTGAAATTCAAGAGGATGTTTTGAGACAACCTGATGACGAGGACTAGTAGCCCAGAAGAGCACATTTAAGCAGTGCTCCGACATTCACAGAAAGACTAGACTGCCACACGTCATAACTGATAATTGTCAGTGTATGCCAGAAGCTCCACAAACTTCATGACGATCAAATGCATTAAACTCTCTGTCTCACATAACAGCTCTGACTCACAACAGGAGTGTGAATAACTGATTGTAACGACTCTGAAGTCAAAGGAAACGTGTATTTATAAGCTTGGTCCATGCACATTTAAAAACACAGAAACAGAATTTAGAGATTAAATATTTCCAGGAACTTTAGGAATGAAAAAAGCATTGTTGTAATCTAGCAAAAATGCCAAGAACTTCTAGGATTATTTGGAAAAACGAAAACAAAAAAGGAATTAAAAGGACTAAACCCTACCAGTTACAGGTTTTTAAGCAATTAAGAGTTTATTAGACAAAGTTCTCTAAACTAATAGACTTTAGAACAACTGAATATGAACAAAAATTAATCATTTTATGTCATTTTATGTTCCCTCATGAAAGCCTGAACACTAATCATTATGATGGGAGGGCTTGACCCCAGAGGTCTATCCCCTCTGGCCCCTCCTCATCAAAATACTTAGAGATCTCTTGACTACCTTTCCTACAGATCCTGCCACTAACCCCCGTAACTCAAGAGCCCCTGCATTTGTTCTCTCTCCTTTCCTCCTGTGAGCAGCTAGACGTGCCCCTACTGTCTTTGCTTCACCAACTATCCTTGATGGAGATACATAAAAATAAACACATAAAAATAACTAACAGCATTCACACTGGACAAGCACGCAGCAGGTCAACGTGACAATGTTTCACACGGAAGCAGGAAGTCAGCTTCAATCTCTGCTTTTATTTCAGCAAAATAAAGCAGCCTTTAATGCTACAGTTGAAAAGTAATTCTGAGAGCATAACATGGTAATATTCCCATGTATGTGGAGTTCCCAAAAACAGCCCTAAGGTGAATGTGGCCAAACATATTTCTTGATGAGTCTGTGGTGATTATGTTCACTTAAAGTCTGTGGTGTTTATGTTCAGAGGTAACTTTTATACCATTAGAGCCTGAGAGGAATGAGACAAGTACTGTATTATTATGAAAACCCATACAACTTACTCTGAGGAACAGCTCATTCTGGTACTGTGCTTGGAAAACAGCACTTCCAGAGGGCTAATTAGCTTGGCAACAGTGCCGGACTGAAGCAGCTATTTGCTTCTGGAGCTGTAAGGCAGCAGCAGGAAGACACCACCAGAAAGGTGCAATTCTCCATCACTCAGCACCGATGTACTCTGTGTAGGCCTGAGTTCCCTCTCCTCCGTGAATAGAAGACATTTGTTTTTCATTTTGTCTAGAACATAGTCATACTTCTAGTAAGAAGGATGAAGAATAAAAGCACGACTGCTATAAGAGAGATATGCTACTGATAGCTTATGATTCACTCTGAATCTAGATAACCTTACCATTCTGAAACAATAATTCTGGTAAGATAAGCTTGCCGATCACAGAACACTAACTAATATACTTTGCAACCTTAACTTGTCTGTCAAGGTTTGAATTTATTCTTCTGGGAAAAAAATTTCTCCAACAATACTTTTTAAGTGTTGGGATTTTAACACCAGAAAAACTAAATAGCTATTTAAAATGAGACCAGAAACACTACTGAAAGAATGCAATCACTCACTAGAAGAAAGTCAAAAGTCAGAACCAGTTCTCTCTTGAACATGAAAATGTGGTGACCTTGAAATTAAGGAAATTTAATTTTGAACAGGGCTTTATCATTTTGCATAACCTGGTTTCTAATTCTAGATTAATGATACAGACTGAATTCATAAGGGACATTTACGTTCTCCATATACAATGTCAATTATACTGCCTCTGAGAAAAATGATAACTGAGGAAAAGTTTGGAATACGATCACCTCACTTTCATCAACTCATCTTCAGCATTTTTAAATGTCTTCTGTGTTGCCCATAACAGCTAAAATTACTGCTTTGGTTGTAAATATTATTAGTAGCTGCCTCCATTAACAACCATTTGAACTAGGTATTTAAGCTTGAAATAAAACATGGCACTGTTCTGCAGAAGTTGAGTCTGGTTAAACTGTCTGCCTTCGAAGAAATTTTAGGGCACTTTCTACAGCTGGAATCAACAAGCCTCATTCTGCCAGGACCAACAATCCTGATTCTGCCCCAAACCACCAGAAGACTGAAGCGCAGCAAGTTTCTCCATCAGGCACTGCTTGCATTTCAACTTTCAGCTATGACACGGAGCAGCCAAAAATCTGTCACTCAAAAAAACACCAGCTACATACTGCATGTTCTATTTGAGGCTCCTATCAATCTTAAGTTAATCTTGAAGATACAGTGGTATGACAGAAAATTAAAACAAAAACTAGACAATGTATAAAGTGGCAGGAAATGTTACAGCACTTGACTACTTCAAGACATTAAAGAAAACTTGAATTATTTTCTTCATTTTTAAATGATCAAAAATACATATTAAAATACAGACTTAATTAAGGAGCTGCTGCAAGACTGTTCTGCAAACCTGCTTAAGTCTCAAGAACATTGAATATGAAACTGAAGTTCAATCCATTGGCAAGCACTGGAGATTTTCTCAGAACACAGAAGATTTTGGGTTTGACAAAAAACAACTTGAAAAATTAAAACACCAAAGTATATTTATATAGAATGTTGTGTCACTATTATACATTTTGTTTACAAAAAAGTATAATTTTTTTTTAATTAGCAGTTAGAATGTACTCAATAAATAACGTAGGACCCTACATAAAGAAATATTTCTATTACATCAGTTGTCCTGTTGATCACCTCCAGTAGGAAAAGATAGAAAACAACCAAACACTAATACGTGAAAGCTATTACACCTTCTTCTCTAAATACAGAAACAATCAGGTTAAAAATTGGTAAAACTGACATAGGAAGACAGTGCCCATGCTCCATGTTCCAATTCTAGGTGATCACAGATTAGCAAAGAAACAACAGAGGACAATTTCAATTCTATTTAAACAACTAAATACTGCAAAGAAAATGTGGGACCATGGGGGGGGGGCTGGAATTCTCCTACCTTGGTATCTTTAGACAAGTTAAATCTCTAGTAAAAAGTGTCTTCCTCCATTCACTGAAAGTTCTGAAAGACATAAAAAAAAAAAACCACAACAGAATTTGGTTAGAATTCTCAAAACACTACTGGGTCCCATGCTGTTTAGCTGTGCACACATAACTATAATAATCTCATCCCAGGAATAAACCCACAACTTTTCCAGAGTATTACTGTATAAAGCCCCCACTCTTTATTATCACAATTAAAATGTTAATGGTCATGCTTTTAAATCTCTGTTAACCAATACTAATTTCGGTCACTTCACTCTTCTGTCTCATCACTTTTCAAATGGGAGGAGAAGAAAAGCAGATACCACTTTCCTTTAATACACACCATATAGTACACTATTTAAAAAGTAGTATGTTACTTCCAAATATTTTCCTTCAACCTAGCAAGCTCTCCTGCTAAAATCCTGCTACCTCCCCCCAGTGTTTCTTTTAAAACTCAATCCTTACATAAACAGAACTCCCATGAAGAGATTCAACACTAAATCAAGAGTTCAGTACTTGGCCCTTTGCTCTGTCATCACATACTTATAACGAGTTCAT
The DNA here is from genome assembly GCF_000690835.1 of Fulmarus glacialis. Taxonomy (NCBI): domain Eukaryota; kingdom Metazoa; phylum Chordata; class Aves; order Procellariiformes; family Procellariidae; genus Fulmarus; species Fulmarus glacialis. The sequence goes on from NW_009192005.1 coordinate 117,414, forward strand.
CAACAAAGAGCCAGGAGAAATGCATCCTGCTACTTACTGAGAAAGACCAGAGCATCTATTTTAGTACCACCATGTGTTTATTTGTGCCGACGATATTGTGTCACAGGCTTTACCAATCTATTCTTTTAGAAATCTCATTTGAGAAACAGCAAGAAGAAGGAAATACAGACATCTCATTTGTCAACAAACAAACAAAAAAAACCACAACCAAAAAATCAAAGTAAATTGAGACCACCTTAAGTTTGCAAGTTTAAAGCAAAGTAGAATAATATTCAACCACTTCAACCAGTATGGTTTTTTTACTCTACTGCAAGAGGATACTGAAAAGTAATTGACAGCTTAACTTGTAATTCACACTGCTCTCCAGAACCTTAACAGAAACTTCTCAGATGAATAATTTTGTATATAAAACTGTAAGACATTCCATAAATTCATGAAACGATCCTATCTTATTTCTCAGGGTTGCCAATTACCTCCCTGCTTTCAATTTTTCACTTCTGTGGAAAAATAACTAAAAAGCTAGTAACTAGCATACGACTCTCACCAGGATGTGGCTGTTTCAATCAGTCAAGCAAGGAAAACATGCAAATGCAGCTCTAATCCCACAGCACTACAAGTGATTCTTGATACAGCATGGAGGAAGGGTCTGTTCAGCCGATGTCTGCCTGGCTACCTGACCTCTGCTGGAGCCTCCTTCAGCTCACCCACAGCACAACCTGGACTCTGCACCGCAGGCTGCCTTACACCACTCTGCAAGATGGCGTCCCTTCTTCAAACTCCCTTGCTGGGTTCTGCGAACTTCTGCTTGCACTCTAAATCATCAAACTGCCTGAGCATTGGCATTGTAGAAACTATATTGTTAGAAAGACCCAGCTAAAAATTTCTGAATGAGCGTCCAACCACATATAGCAAAAGACCACAGTTATGGAACTTACTTTAACTGAGACCGTATGGAGGCCAAACCCAAACACATTCAGATCAAGAAAGATTTTTATTAGGCATTACTGCACAAAAAACCCCCTATATTCCTTAGATCCTAAAGAAACAGAAGAAGAAAGGATCTTAAAACATTTATTTGGCATTCCCCACAATTCTTCTAAATGGTCAAAAACTAGGTACTTGCAAACACCTCCAGTAGGCGACTGAGTGAAGAGAATTGTTTTCTTTCAAAAGCAGCAATGTTGGAAACATTTTTGGAAAACTGAAAATATGCACGGAGTTTTGGAATAACTAAAAATAACTCCTTATAAATGTTTCAGTTTGCTGCCATCTATCTTCTTAAAACATCTCTCTTAATATGATACCCTGGAAAACAAAGAGTAGAATACGGCTTATGTGGCGTAAGCTGTAGATGAGTGCTGACTACCCATAATTTGCTCAATAACTTTCCATCTGTATTCAGAGAGCATATTTGATGAATATGCTCTGCACTGAGCTTTTAAACAGCAGAGCTTTCATCTGTTCATATTATTACATTAGAAATCTTTATGTGAATGCAGCAGATATTAGTGGGTTGTCAATAAAAACTGAATGTCATTAAAGTGCTTTTATTTGTTAAATGCCTTTTACCCTCTAATTATATTTGTAAATTCCACTATTTAACTGTATGAAAGTTATAAATTCTGACATGTTGTATCACAACAAATACATTTAGAGACTAATATACAAACAGGTTGAGGCAAGGATCAATTTTAGAATTATTCCCTTTTGATTAAACACGTAAATAACAACTATGATGTGTTTCAATCAGAAGCAACACACAGTCAGGATTTCTCCAGATATTCTAAGAGTTTGAGGTTTTAAAACCTCTGTCCTGTGGTATGGCTGCAAGTAGTAATACATTTTTTAAAATTACTCCTTTTTTTTTTCGTTGTATCAGTATAGTTTTTCCAAGCCAGTTCTCTTGGCATTGGCAGAGAGAAGTTAATTGCCTTACTTCTTAACTTTTACTCATCTCCAAACCCAGTAAAAATAATTGATTATTGTTTGCTCCCCACAAGCACAAGGTGGGGTATCTGTAAAACAGGCACAAACAGTTGCAGAACAACAATCCAGCACTGTCCTACCAACTGCAAAAAGTGGTTCAGTCTTCGTATTCATTCTGCCTTTGGCCATCAGTGAAAAAGCCAATTACTGTCAATTTGGATTTTTGCCCGTAAAAGCCAACTAGGAATAGCCAGCTAGAGACTTCCAATTGCCATCCAAGTTTGCAAATTTAAAACATGACCTAGGAATAGGAATATTCTTAAGTTCCACCACGCCAAAAAAAAAAAAAACCCCAAACAACCAACAACAAAAAACACACAACAGGTAATTTATGTCAAGAACAACACAAACAGAAACAGGAAACACTGAGAATCTCACAAGGCTGCTCTACGATACAAAATAACATGAAAAAACGCTTCACCCATCAATCGCATTCGCTGACATTGCATCCAACTGTTGATTTCTTTTCTTTTGAACAATCATCAGCCCAGAGCAATATCAATTCAACTATACATTTCCTATACTATGTTTACTGTTCTGGTATATCCATCACGTTATTCAACTTCATCCAGTATAACAGAAATAGTCCCCTTTAAATAGTTTTTGGTAATTCTCTGCATTTGGGACCTTTTCATTGATTCAGACAATTTCTGAATGAACACATCGTGGACAAAGCTGCTCAAACAGTAGTCAATGAAAGGACATTATGTAATTTCCAAAATAAGAAAACAAAGAAATGCTATTAAAAAGCACAAGTTAGTAATAATGTCATAAAGCCAAGTAAACAAAAATTTAAGAAATACAAGGATTAAGGTTTAGCATGCTCAGTAGACAAGGTAGTTAAGTAATTCAAACACAAAGCAGTCAATCTGCAGACTTGCAGTCCCAAATAATTTCTTGGTTATACCTGTGTAGGTAATAACTGTACTGAATTCTTCTGCAGAAGAACGCAGTAAAAAACAACCAAAGTGTAAAACAGCAAAAAGACGCACATTGACCATACCTCTAACATCCTTCACATCTAGCTTCAAATGATTTCTTAAAAAGAGCTTTTCCTATCTTCTGTTAAACACATAAGTATATGGTCACAAGTTAAACTCAATTTCTAAATATGTACACCCTAGTGCATGAGCTCACCAAAGAAAGGCATAAAATAAAAGCTAGCTAAATTGACAACCCTAAAGAAGGCCTCCTAGTTAACATAAGAATTACTGAAACAGGTAAGAAGAACAGTTTATGGGGAAAAAAAAAAAATCACAATACTGTCAACACTTTTAGCTGACAGAATTAAGCACCCTCCTGTTGTTCTAACCCAGAAGACAAGTACCTACAAAAGAAACGAATACTTTCAGACACAGCAACGCACGTTCCAGCTGCACTGTTTTCCTGTCAAACTAAAATCCATGACAGAAAGAAGACTTAAAGCGTTAAGATTTAAGAAACAAAACAGAAAACCTGCCTTCCATAGCCACTTGACTACAGCTGTAAAGAGGTACAATATGAAATGATACTAGGACATTTGATTTCACAGTAATGTTTGAGCAGTCTGTTGAGATATCTTGAGATGAACACCACCCATTCTGTATTTGAAAATATTTAACGTCAGCATTGAGCAAACTTCCAATTAACAGGATGAAATACAAGACTAGTTTTCTATTCATCCTAGAGCAAACAAAGCAATCATTTTTCCCCATAATCTAAGCAAGCACACTTTGCATTTGAGCAGGGAAAAATTCACAGCAATTTTGCAAAGCTAAGTGAATTTGAAGCCTCTAAACCAAATGTAGGATAGGTCACATGTACCCTGATCTCAACAGTTTAATTATATTTTCGCAGAGAAATTAACAACTTACTCATACTTTTATCAACAGAACATTAATACACAGACATTAAACACAATGACCATCTGTCTTTGAAAACCATACACTACACCGATGATCAGAACATGTTGCTGAACCAGTCCTGCTGGAAAGAAAAATCTCTGAAATGGTCTCATGAATAGGGATTTCCATCTTTAAATGAGGTTATTTTTCTAGTTTTGGCTGTCAGTTGCACCAGCTGGTATTCATCTGATAAATTGAGTAAGCTTGAATGGTATTCTAAAATCAAATAAAATCACAGTTTAAATTTTTCGCACATACATGCGTGTTGGAAACAAAATACATACTGACAAAAAATAGTCTTGATTCCACTTCTAACTCACATAAATTCATTTTTAAGCAAAATGTGTGTTTTAATGACGGCTATCATCTAACAAATCAAAGATCAGGGAAAATGGCAATATTCTTTAAATTATAGTAACGTAAATATGGCTGATCTAACTTTATTAGGGACTAATCTGGAAAACAAGTCTCATGGTTCCATCTTGATAAAGAGTTTGCCTTCTCAACTTCTTATTCTCTAATTAAAAGTAAGATTTGAATCATATGTTACCATACATAATTACTGTACTTACAGAGTTCATTATATAGGAACATACACCATTGATAAATCAAGAATTCCACAAATAAAACCATACAACGTAACACTTCAGTCCATAATTAGAGATGTCTTGGCTGATTTTCAACAGTATTAAGCAAGCATCCACTCTACCATATTTTAAGTTGGCAACAGTTTCTTCATGATCATCACTCTAAATAACTATGGGAAAGCATCCAGACATCAATGAAATTATTAAAAAAAAAAAAATCATAAAATTGTCCATGCTTTAAATTAAGATTTTTCTGCTCACTCCATGTGCCTTAAAAAAAAAACAAAACAAAACAACACAAACCACAAAAACCCCCAAAACCCCACTCTGTGTGTTAAAAATACAGACGACATTTACATTCTGCTATCTTAACAACTCAGACTACCGGCTTTATATGAAAATTATAATGAGCTCCATTTTATTTCCTGCTTAACAAACAAAGCTATTAATGGAGTAACCCATTTTTCAGCATCCTAATAATGTTTATCAAAATTTACAAACTTATCTACTAGCACAGTGATTTCGGGGGTAGGAGCTGTCATTGTTTTGTTGTTACAATGACTAGTGCTACAAAGCCCTCACCTTTCTAATGCCTTCAGATGTTAATTACCGTAATGTGTTTAATAACATTAAACACAACCTGTTTGTTCACCCTCTCTGCTCTATCTACAGATTGGTCATTATTTATTAACTGGTTGTTTTGGGTACTGCACTCATTTATGCCAATGTGACCATAAAATGATGGGTTATGTTAAGTATGCACCAAGAAAAATATTTTCCTTCCACAGTAATTCAAGGTTAGGAGACTTATTGTAATTATCTGACATTTTAATAGATGTCAGCAAGTAACTAGAAGAGGAGACTTAATGGCCCACATATATCATGACACTGAAAAGACATCTAACACAGCAGTCATTTTGACCATCCCAAACCTATCCCAATCTTTCCAATGCTGCTGAAAGTTTTGCCAGGGATTTCAGTAAGAACCGAACAAAAAATTCTGACAACACTGCTCAAACGTATGCAACCTAACAAATTTAAGGATCAAATGACTAAAATATCAAGAGTGTTATTTACAGCATAGCTTTATCCCAAGGAATCACGTTTACATTCCTGTGTCCATACAGCACCATCATTGCTAACGCTGCTTCAGACACTATTGCTAAGAAAGCAGCCTGAGAAGCAGCAAGGATCAGCCAATGCCTTTTGGAGTTGGCTGCCAGAACGGACTTCTAAAGATTCCCCTCTCCCCCTGCTCTCTTTTCCTTTTATTTTCATTCATTCACAAGTTTGTCTCGTTCGACTTTTCGTTGGAGTGTAACAAGGACACTTGCACAGGACCTCCTCTGGCAGGGGAACTTCTTCTGTTGCTCCTAACCTAGGAAGGCACCTAAATAGCTGCTACTGTGCTGCTTGAACTCAGAAGACTCCTGGGTATTGACAATATAAAATAACCACTCCAAACTTTCTTAACCAGCTCCTACAGAACAAACAAATCTCAAAGAAAGTAAGTCAAAACCTTTTCTCTGCTCCCTCAGAAGCATGCAAGCAGAACTCAAGCACCCGGAGACACAACTCTTCTTCCCAGCCTGTTTTCCCTTTTGTAAATACACCCATGTGGAAATGGTGTGGAAAAATGTCAAGATGAAAACAGTTACCAGAAGGAGAGAGAAGCAAGTGCAGATGGAAGGAAAAACTGGAAAAATGAAATGGGGGGCGGGGGGAAGCGGAGAGAATGGAATCTCTAAAGGAGAGACAAGGTAGAAGTGTCACAGAACATAAGACTGAAAAAAACAGGTAAGTGGTAAATGGGAAAATGAAGGATAGAAGACAAAAAATACAAGCAATGATGACCAAAAAAAGCTTCTGGAAAGAGAATCTAGGAACAAACTTGCAAGAAATAAAAGGGAAGTCACCACACAAACGTGCATTTGCACGTGCCAGTGACTGCGTGTGACACTAAGACCTACTTCTCCTGCATCACACCTAGCAGCCTCGGTCGGTACCGGCGCCGGCTGACCTAATTAGAGCTCTCTAATTCAGCACACAAAGCTACTGAGAGAAGGAACATTACGATGCTTTCACCGTAATGCGCATACATGATTGTACTAACAAAATGTCTGTAGCCTCCTGTGCTGTAAGCAAGTGACTGAAACATGACAGTCAGGAATCACAGGTAACTGGGGGTGGGGGGGGGAATCAGAGCAATAAAAACATTGAATGAGGCATTCTGGGTCTTGTTTTTTTAACAAAAGTATTACAAGTAAGTAGCTCGAATATTTTATTTGAATTCATTTGTTTTTATATTGCCAGAGGATAGAATTATCTACAGTTGAATGAAAGAAAAGTAATATCCTACTGACAGTTTTCTTAGTGAAAAGTATGTGTCCCCATAAAAAGTCAATTACTCAAACATATTTTATAGTCACATTTCTTTTTCAAACATTTCTTGTATTTGGTATAATCAATAATACTAAGGTTTAACATACACAAACAACTTGGGCTTTGGGTTAAAACAAAAGAGGAAAGACAGAAAGAAAGAAAAAACATACCTTACAAATTACAAAGGATTTTTCATGTGTGAAACATACTTACATTAAAAAGAAAGGCATTTTTTGTGTTCTTAACTTAATCTGCTAACACTACAGACCATATCTTAGATTCCGAGTGAAATACAGCAATGAAAAGGGGATTTAAGTGATAGTTTGTTTCACTTGGCTTTCATTTTTTTGGTAGCTGGCTAACTATATTCCATGCAAAAGAACTGTGACTTAGGAGAAGAGGATGTTCCGCTTTAAGTCACTTCTTCAAACCTTCCAACAAGGGAACACATATGTAAGTAAGTACTTGAAGGAAAGGGTATATTTATACACCTTTTATCTTTTATGAAGTATAAAAGTGATATTTAAAATAGGCCTGACTACTTAAGACGATGTGTTTAAACTACAAGCAGTTATAAATGAAGCCATTGTATGAGCACCCTCGAAATGAGCACAGCATATAACATACTTCAAAAGAATTCAATGTTGTATATACGAGCTCTGCTTCATACTGTTCTTGTTAGCTAACAACTCAGAGGTTTCTGATTTCATCCTGCAACGGGCAGCGGAAATGTAGATATGAAGACTTATGGTTCTGGTATGAAGAACTGTGGTTCCTTAGCTTTATGCAAGTGAGAGCTGAAAACCCAGTGAGATTTTTTTAACTGGAGAAACCAGCTAACCTAAAAGCAAACTGTTACAGGTCCATGAAGAACTCAAGCCACAAGGAAATGAACAGTAGCAGGCAGAAAATGGTCATAGTGAGTGTACCAAAGCGAGCTGGGCACTTCCCAAACCCCAGACTTAGTTACTCTCAGTGTGACTCTTGAAATCCACTACATTACCATGGCTTAAAAAGTCAGCTGAGAATATTGAGTATCCTCTTAACTTATCCCAATTGCAAAATAAAACGTTAGCTCACAGGAGCCATTGCTTTTGGCTCAGGTGTACTTAAGTGACATCGGAAGACTGGTACAGGAGCATTTGAAAAACCTGACCTGAAATTTGTTTTGCTCTGCTCGGTGTACCATGTATCGCTTCTACCTTCTCTTCTGCTGGGTCCGTTCATTCTGTTTCACAGAGGGCCAAGTAAAGATGAGTGGTAGTAAGGCTATAGTACGGGTGCTTTTCTGAGTCTCTCTAGTACTGGAATGCTTGGGGACACTGTTCTCTTTCATTTTGGCAAAGGAAATGCTCTATCCATGACTCATGAATAGAGTCAAGAGAGTATCAGTGTGTATCAAAGCTTAAAGATAATGCAGCAGAGCTGAATTATAGCAGTATTGGTTTGGTTTGTTTTTTGGACAAAGCATTCACCCCCTCCCCATTTAGCTTTAATAAAACTTCGGCAGTGAAGGGTGAGATTTCTTCATAAAGTTGCATAACTATAAAAACAATTTGATTTTTTAACTACTATCTATAGTCTGTCATATGGAGGAAATCTAAATGCCTTCTAGAGACAGAGAGACACAGGATGTATGTTTTTCCCTACGTTCAGAATGTGAATGATTGCAATTGCCATGTATAATCTAGTACAATTTATGTCATCATTCATTGAGGCAAATCCCAAATCCTACCCATTTCTAAATGAAAACCCCTGTCATTGAAGAGAAGAGTGTGCACAACCAAGGAAAACAAGAAGAAACAGCAAAAATAACTGCTTTGCTTTCCTTCTGAAGCCTACGGCATCCGAATATCTCTTAAAGAACTGAACAGTCAAGAAATAATACATACCTACTCAAACTTGTTTTCTCTCTAAAACCATTAGGTAGATTTGCTGGTGAGAGGAGGGAGACCTAAGCTTTACCCTTACTTAGATCTCCTTTCTGCTGTGGCACCATCACTACTCACAATGCTACCCTGACAGTAAGTACCTGGAAGGAGGATCGGAATAGAAGTGTTACCAGCGGTCCAAAGCTTCTCTTCATAGAGAAGTTTCTGTATGGGAATATATTCCACAGCAGTACTTGCATACTATATCCATATATATATATACATACACCTCCTATACATACACTCCACTTCCACCCAAACTCTTATTCCAGAGTTGGAAGAATTTAGGGCTTGAGGAACCCCCTCCCTCTTGGTATACATTCCCCCTTCTTTTGTCTTAGGCTTAAAAAGCAGCATATTCTCACCCTCGCTGCAGCACAACAAAGCCAAAGTCTCTGATTCACCTTTATTACCCTCTGGAACAATGTCTATTAAGAAACAATGGTCTGAAATTTCCTCAGGCCAAGTTCTGCAGGAAAACATTTCTGACATCAAGATGTGTTACAGAAAATACAGTAATCTCTACTGTTGTATTACCATCCGCATCAGGAAGCCTTTTTTCTTTAACAAGATCAAGTCTGAGAAAGGAAAAATAGTTTAACATTCACAGTGTTGTAGCTAGACTGGATTATCTTAAATCTAAATTGGGTATGGGTATCACATTTTCCAAAGTTTACTGTTTTTAAAGCAAAATAATGCAAACAATACTGCAGAAACCACTTAAGAACATCCTTACCACAAGTCCAAAAAAAGGCATATTTCCTCAACTACCACAGAAAGCTCTTTTATGTTGTCTAAACACATACAAGGAAAGTGAAGGAGGAAGAACTCTGCTGTTGGCTTTTGGAACCTTGCTATTAAAGCAATATTCATAATCCCGATTGCCCAGTTATGTGATATGTTCACTTAACACATTAGCCTTTAAAGATCACAAGACTCATGAACAAATCCCCAATTAACCCATGAGTGAAGCAACTCACTGGCTCAGTAACACCTCCCAGGAATGTAGCCACGTCAAGAAGATGGACACGTATACTAAACAATCGAAGAAAACTGGCATGACCTTACTTTCAGCAGTGATTTAAAGGGCGTATTGCAAATGAGGGTTTAAGGGTGTCTGCAGAAGTGTTCCGAGAGATACACATGGTATTTGCCTACATTTCACTTGAAATTTGCACTTAATTTACTCTTTTCCAGATAACTGTTTTTAAAACACATCTCTTTTCCCTGCTAGATAGTTCCTGTCTGCTCAAGCACTCCTCTTCTTGTCCTTCTGTATTTTTGATCATCCTTGTTGCCCTGCTCTAAGTCTTCTCCGGCTCTAAAATATATTTTAGAAAATGAGCAGACCAAACTTCACAGTCTTCACGATGCGGCCGTTCCGTAAATCTCTACGAGGGCTCTATGATGCTTTGCTTTAGTCACTATTTCTTTCCTATTAATCCCTAACATTTCACATTGAGATTTTTTTTGCTTTGTTTTGATTTTAAAGCTGCCAAGCACTGAGCTGATGTTTTCATGGCTCTACTAGTCATAATCCCAAGACTCTCTACTGAGTGGTAACAGTCAGTTTCGAATCATAGTCTTCTATAACTTGAATTTGTTTTTCCTGCACATGCAACACATTTATCTACATTGCATTTCATTTGCTGTTATTAAACAGTAATTAAAGACTTAAGGCCCTTCTGCAACCCTTCAGTCATCCCTTGCTTTTACTGCACTAAGTCTGTATCACTGGCAAGGCTGATTACCTTCAGCCTACTTCGTGTTTGAGTCCATTAATTAGCACGATCCTCAATGCAGGGCCTAGTGCCAAATTCTACAGGTAACATCCCTCTGCCGTGACAGCTGACCATTTATTTCTACCCTCATTTTTATCTTAGCCCATTATTCTCCAGGACATTCTCTCTCATGCTGTGCCCGCTCAGTTTTCTAAAATGTCTTTGGTGAAACACTTTGGATGAAACTCTTCTGAAAATCCAAGTGGATTATATCAACTGGATCCTCTCCTCCATGACTTGCTGGCCCCGTCAGCAGAACTTCATGTAGTTTACAAAGCAGGAATTCCTTCTACAAAAGCTGTGTCGTCCTGTATTTATCCAGCTGTCATCTAAGTAGCATGAAGTGCTACTTCACGTAGCATGAAATAATACACAAACGTGAAGGTAGTACAACGTGACCTCCATCTTTCTAAACCAACAAGCCAGATGAACAGTTTGTGTTTGCTGAGATAACTTTCAATTTCCCCAGCAGAAACTGGTAAATCCAACAGAACTTCTTAAAGGCTTTTAGCACTTGACTATAAAGAGCCCAAAAAACCTGTTATCCACCCAACAACCTGTCCACAGAATCCGCAGTCCTAATGGCTGCTCACAATGACTGCGCTTGCAGAATTCAACCAACTTCCCATTTTCAATGCAGTACGAGTCAAGTTAAAGCAATGGAAGCATTATGACTTAAGCTAATCATAACTGATATTTCGGCACCTGTTATGATTACAATAATGTAGGTCTTCATTTTTTAAAAAAAAAAGAAAAATCAACCAAGAAGTTTAAAACCTTAACTCTACTGGGAGACATTCAGATATTCACATTGAGCTCCTTCGCTTATCCTCATCAACAACATTATTCCACCCTGCTAAACGCACTATATTCCCTCCTTTAGACCTAAAACAAGCAAGTTACTCCTTGCTTACACAGTGTGTGGCCTTGGTGGTGCCTGCAATGCCTCATACACTACCTGAGATGGAAACAGCAAAAAGCAAGCCTTGAGGGACAACATGCTGCTCTTGGCACAGCCAGTGCTACATAGAAATAAAGTTTGTCATGTGTCACAGATGGGTGTGCGAGAGATTTTATTTTTTTCAAAGAAAACCCAACAAAAATGTAACTCTCTCACACCAAGCTTCACTTAAAAGACAAATGCAGAATTTTTCTAAATCAAGTAAGCATGTCGTTGAAAGTCACGCAAAATAACTGAAAAGGCATAAAAGTAACTCTTAGGAAAATTTCTTGCTTTAATTTATTTGTAAGATCAAGTCATTTCAGATTAACCAGACCACTGAGCCACTACAATACACTTCCATAATAACTGATACATATCTCAAAAATTCCTTTAAGGTGAAACCATTAAAATAGTAAGGCAAAACACAGGAAACTGCCAACTAAGAAATCATTTCGCTCCTCTATAAAGTCCAGGCAGTTAAGATTCTCATAAATAAAGCCTGCAGAAAGAAGAATCTTCCTTCTCCCAGTTAGCTTATTCTGCAGAGCTGATAGCACCGTGTTTGCGTTTGGTTTTCCGGGTATAGTCTGTCCATTTCCTCAGCTGTTCTCACAGCCCCTTATAGGAAATATTCACACAGCAACAAAGAACAGAAAAAAAGAAAAGAAAAAAAAAAAAATCTCAACTGAGTCAACACTGAACCTAAAATTACTCTTGCAGTTTCAAGCTGAGGTCCCTCCTGTTAAAACGTTACTCCGCTTATGAGTGACTTTTTGTATAATAATTACTTTTAATACACTAATACATATAGGCACAAATAGTAAGGTTTCATTGTAGTCCCTGTGCTCAGCCTTCAAGAAAAATATGGATCATTTCACTTGCATCAGAATAAAGAGGCTTCCTGAAACATACTTCATATTTAAAAGTGAAAGATAAAACGGCTGAAACATCAACATTTCCACAGTCTAAAATGTTGCTAATGCACAGGCCAAAGATATTCCTAAGTACCAAATTAGAACAGTCAGTCCTCACGCAAATAACTAGTTCCCCTGGAAGTTCAGAGCAATTCCAGTTGATGGGTTGGAGGGGTTTGGGTTTGAATTCAGTAAAGAAGCTACTTTCTTATTAAAAATAAGAACCACCACCATTCTACCAGAGCTATCCTTCGCAAAGAAAAATGCACATATCTATTAAGAAACACATCAGGTAACTAATTTTTTTAGAAAGTAGAATTATTCTAAAAACTAGAATTTGAAGTTGTAACTGAGCACTCAATCTATCTCTATGTGTAACTACTGGCTATCTGAGAAAAAGTGTTATTAAAAATTCAGGATTGGTAGTTGGTATTCCATTTTTAAGTGATGGTACATACTCACAAAAATAAATTTTAAGCTTAATCTACTTTTGGAACAATATTCTGGCTTTTAGTTTTTACTGTCTGCAACTCAATTCTTTTAACTATCATGGGTAACATACTTTTAGAATAACTTTTCTTTTTTTAAGAAGAGAAAACACAAGTAATACAGGAGGACGATGTAAATAACCTTCCTCAACAACAGCATGTGTATCTGCTTCCCTATTTCTCTCTTTTCCTTTTTAATTGTTCTTCCTCTCCAAGTCTCTGCTTTAATCCTCCACCACAGGTAGCAAAACAGTTCCCTTTGGAGCCCATATCAAGACTATTCAAGCTATCAAATAGGCTAAATGTTTTCAACAAGTTTTAAATTTTTCAGAGTATATCTAACCCTTTCTTTGGGAAGCCCATAGCAAGCACAATGCAATATTTAACAGGAGGAGCATGAAATCACAGACACACCAAAAGAAAACTAGTGCAAAGACACATAATGATGTCAAACACCACCATTCCCATTTCCTACGGCCTAGAAGTCACTCCTTTTAAATGACAGTGAAATACCATACAGAATAGTATTTCAGATGTAAAATTATAATGGTTTCTGTAACTTCCAATTCTGATCACATCTTCCCTTTCTCATGCTGAAGATTAATAGAGACATGCGAATGAGGCACCTCCTGAGAACTGTGGTATGTGAAATTGGTTAAGTTTCCCTGAAACTTTATCTGGTTAAAATACAACAGCACAGTACCATTCTGTCCACTTAGATGACCCTCCCTCCAAAACCATCCCCGCAGACTTTATCTGTGTAAGAAAAGCAACATTTAAAATGGCTTTAAAAGGCTCTAATGGAATGCACTGTGAGCTTTAAAAAAAAGATTTCTCTTTCATGTCAAGAATATCTTTTCGTCAGATTCAACAGGCTTGCTTGTTTCAGAAATGTTACTGCCAGCGAATATACCAAATTCTTCCCACTCTCTGTTTTTAAAGGCGCAATTAAATGTTGCCACTTTCTCTTTACGTATAATGTGAGCAGTTATCTGGCATAACTATCTGTATGAAACCATTTCCATCCATCTGCAGCTGAAATTTGTCATCACATTAGTACATGAATTCTACCCAAATCCTAGAATACACATTTTTAATGTTGAATATCATCTTTAAAAGAGTAATACAAGACTCTTGATGTTTCAGACACGCATAAGATAAGCTTGGAATTGGCCCAGCTTTGTGCACACTAAGTTGCAAAAGTTTCATTAACAGCATAGCACAGTACATTAGATTACTCGGAACAGTACAGGGATGGAGACAATGAAACTTTTATAGAGGAGGTGCGTATAATGTCTCTGGTAAGAGACAAAGAATTTATTCTTTTATACAATAGCTCTGACCATAGCAGCAAAATCAATAGAAAAAAGAAATTTTGAATTATTTCTGCTCATGTCAAATTTTTGTAGACTGGGTTCACAAGCTACCACAATAAACTATACCTAGAAGTATACTCTCCCTACATCGTTTTGAATAATATGAAAAAAAGTAATACAGATTCGGTGTTAGTTCTAGGTCATTTAATAGTAGAGAATTAGTAGACCCGTAACTTGAAATCCTTCTAGAAAGTGATTACTACTACAAAATTACTATTATATGACTCTATTGCATCAATTAATAAACTGTCAGCAGGTTCAGAAAAAATTTCTTCACAGGTTGTTTCTGCTACAAACTCCACGTGCTTTAAGCACTCATACTATACTTGGCAGTAAAGTTGAACACTTAGCTTAATTTATGTAAGCAAAATTAAAATAACTACACCACTGAAGTAATTAAAACAGAGGAAGATAAGGAATGAATTTTAATACTATTAGCAATACTCCTTTCTTCTAATTCTTAATTATATTTGTTTGTATAAAAATATTTGTGTCAGGGTACATTTTATTAGTTTGCTCTAAAACATCTGTAGAAAACTCAGGCAGTAATTAGACAGATTAATGTCTAATACTGAAGAGTAATTTACTACATTCCACGTTGCCATCTAAGAAGTGCTATTTAGTCCTCTCTAAATGTGCCCTTGCTACATTTTTCCAAGTCTACAGTGACATATAAATTATGGCTATAAATACATACACATATATATACATACAAAATTTTAAACAAAGTGAGTAGATCGATTTGCTAGAAAAAGGGAAATAATGTAAAATTCTATATTAAAGTTTGCAATCAACCTAGTCACCAAGTCCCAAAGATCTTAACACAGATATACCTAAACAATACAGTAAATTCAGAACAACTTGAAAAAAAATATAGTCACGAAGATTTACCAGCTTCTAAATACTGAGCTAATAATTACATATGTGAAAATCCACTAAAAATCCACTGAAAAGATGCTGCAAAACATGACCTATAGAATCTTTACTACCAGGATGTCTAGAGAAATAACGCCACTTCACATTCCAGTTCCATCTCAAGTTTGTCAACCTCGCAAATAAAAGAAATGCATCTGTAATATCAGCCAATATTCATCTGAAACAAATACACAAATACATTCCTTACAACTCTTAATACTAGCAGCATTAATACTAACATACCTAGCAGCATTGATACTAACATACCTACTCCTCTTACCCACTGCCTCACATACATAATGCTGATATAAATGCTTATTAAAAAAAAAATTAAATAATATTTAAAATATCTTTACTCACATTTCTTTGAATATTAAAATAACTATTTTTAAAATTTTTAATCCAAGCTGTCATGAAAGGGTAATATATATGCATTCAAGGAGAAAAAGCAGCTGCGCGCTCATCCATCTTTGGACAACCAGTCACTGTAAGTGCAATTACCTGTTCTATTCAAAAGGCTGTTGACCGTCATTTGTAGTAGCACAGGTATAAATGTGTCAAAATCCTGTTTGACTTTTAAACCACTCAACCAAGTCAGTCTTGGTCCTCAGATAAGCTTTTGTTATCTCTAGCCTTTTCATTATGAGATTGGTAGCCTTTTTCATACAAGCTTTTCAAAATACCTTATTACAAAGTTCACCACTTTCCAGTTACTCTTCCCACCAGCCTATCTGCATACTTATTTACATGCAATTATCTACTCAGGAAGCTCATTTACAAATTCAGAAACATCTTGTTGCTGTTCTGTTTCTCAATTTCATCTTCACTAATTTAGTTCTCCTCCAGTAATTTATTTTCACATCTTCCTTCATCCTCAGAATTCACAAGACAGTTTTGAGAAACATAAAACCCGTTATTTACAGATCTACACCTACACCAGTAACTCACAGCAAGGGAAAAGCAAATAACGTCGCTCTGATATTCTGGCAGCCTGCTGACCACTCAGCACACACGCAGATCCAGTTTACCACGACGTGCACTGTATCTCATGAGGCAAGGTTATCAAGGGACACTGGAAACAGACGGAGATTGCCATCCTAGAGAAAGATTTCCTTCCAGCCTACTGAAAGACATAGAGCAGGAGTCAGAGCTCCCAGAAGACAGATCCTCTTGGAATGGGGATGCCAACCAGACACCTTTCTGGGAGGCTGTAGCTGTTGCAGCTAACAGTATAAAGGACAATCAGCACAGATTTGCTCAGCCCAAAGCTGCTTTGCAACGCAATACTGCGAATAGCAAACACACCGCTCAAGGCCTCCCAATCCTGTACCCCAGCAAAGACTGGTGCCTCTCTGGAAGAAGAATGACTTCCCATGCACTTTCTAATGGTCCCAGACCAGATAGAAACACTTTTTCATGGCTGCTTTTGCCCACTTTGTAATGATTTAAAAGCTTAGAGCGAACTTTCCACATTGATGGAAAAGACCAGTGGGAAGGAGTGTTTGTGTGTGATCATTTACTTAAATCCTTCCCACTGCTAACGAGAAGTATCATAAAAATTGCCTGAGCATGGAAAGGCGGGGGACTTAATTTCATACTAAAGGTTTCATTTCAGAAGATTTCACCACATGTGAACAGAAAAGAAATCAATGGTGTTTGTGAACCAGATCCAACCCAAGCCTCTGCTGAAAACCAGCACACAGCTCATGCTACACTCGAGGGACGAAAGATCAATTTCTGGCCCCGCTACTCCAATTCAACAATGCTGCAAAGATAAAACAACAGCAGGATGAGAAGGGGGAGGGAGGAGGAAGAGGAAGAGCACAAAATAAAGGAAGGAAAACCAACCTGATGTTCCTATAATGAGTAATATGCAAAAGCTCGCCATCTGATAGCTATACCAGAGGTAAACATAACCCTAGTAGAAAAACAAACAAAACACACTTGAAAAAAATATCAGGTTATCTCTCTAGCTTTCTTACAGTATTTCCAGAGTATTTCACATTTTTGCCTATAGTACTTCTAAACGTTATTTAGTAAAAACCCTGCCAGCAAGCTGCAGGCAGATAAAAGGAATTTCCTAAAGGAAAACACTGAATTCACAGAGGTATACAAATAACACAATATGAAACCTGGAGACTTCTTTCCTTTATCTAAAAAGTAACCAACTATAAATATTGAATCTTTCAATCAAACTAGGCACATCAAACATGTAAACAAAGTGATTAATATTTAAAGTGGTTTCTTATTTGGAAGAAGATCATAAACTTAAATTGTACAAAGTGTTTATACTTTCAATAATCATTTCCTATTTGTGTTTTATAAAAAAAAAAAATTAAGTTCAACTCCCATTAGCTCAAGCATTTCAGATGCAACAACTCTGACACCAGGAATAAACATGAAGGAATGTAAACTCAGTCTTTTACATGAGAGAGCACTGACACACAGCGCTTTCTACTGGGCTCTTTTTAGTTATATTTTAATTATGTGTTAAAGAGCATCTTAAAAATACAAAAAAGTCCTCCCACATAACAATTATGTCATCCCTTTGAATTATCCGAAATAATTCCAGACTGAGACTGAACCCTCCTTCCTATACAGACACTCCAGAAAACTTGAAAACGATGTTATTTGCCTTAATGTATACAATCACCTACTACATCAAACTAAAAGCTATTTCTCCCCAAACACAACAAAGATGTGTCCAAGATTATTTTACATATAACATGATATATGTTACTGTGGGCTTATTTTTTAAACTCTTCCGAGCTTGGTCTAGCCACATCTATTATTCCATACACTGAAATATTGGAGCCAGACTCTGTGCCCTTGCATAGAGTTAGAAAAGGCTCCAGAATTTATTCTCTCTGTTGTTGTTTATGAAATACAGGATAGTCTTTGGGATTACTTTAATCAATGCTTAATATTGGTAATTTATAGCTTTAGCATTTATAAGCATTTTTATGTGTCAAAGCACCCAAATAAACTGTTGTAAACCAGTTACATTAGGAAGAAGAAAATGGACACAAATGAACAAATTTCAGCTCAGTTTTCCATTCTATGCTGGTGTCGCAACATAACAAAAATATTCAGAAAACCAAAACCATTTAAAAGTTTAGCCCAGATTTAGGAAATCCCGCAAACAAAACCAGCCTTGACAGTCAGGAAATAAATACTTTGCTGCAGCCATAGTTTTGCCAGCCATAGTTTCAAGGAGATTTGGGTTTTGTTTCTTACAGAGAACTCAACAGTCACTGTATACGACCTACGTGAAACCAAAATGATTGTTTCCTTTGGGAAAGATGTCTGGGGGAAAAAAAAAGTGAGAATCTTTCTTAAAAACGCATTATTTAATGTATTGCTCCTACAAAGTTCTAAAATAGGAGAACATATCGATCCAAACTAACTGCAAAAATCAGATTTTTTTTTTAATGACAATAAATGATATATGACAAAGCATCTCTATTGTCAAAAGAAATACATATATAGTTTCTCATGGCACTCTGACCTGCTCCAACTAACAGCCATTATTTCCACTCCTAAACTGCAGCGATATGAAGGCTCAAAGTGGAGACTCTTCTCCACCAAACTGACCCCCATGCACTGCTCAATCTTATTTTTAATCACACCCTGCAGTTCACACCAGAACCAGCCACACTGCATCATTTCTTACACATAACTAATATTTATTCAAATTTTCTTGCAAAACTTATCTAGAAATCCGTCAGCCAACAACTTGTCACGCTTTATGCTTTTTTTTTTTCCCCTGACGATCCACAACGAGCCTGCAATCAGAATATGGAATAGCGGGACTGTTGCCAGCAGACTTCCTGCACTCAGAGCTTGTAGCATATGGATAAGCTCTTAATACAATACAGAAAGACGACTTCTTGAATGTAAGCAGTCAGGACTAGCTTCACGCAGAAATTCAGCACGAGTGTCTAGACTAGAAGCAAACTGCCACCAGATATAAATCTGGGGATTTATAGTACAGATGCTTGACAAGTATAGATTTAAGCTGCCCAAATTCCAAACCTGCAGATTTCAGTAAGCACTTGCATGCATCAGATTCAAGAACACAGGTGGTCACATGTGACATCTAAGAAGGGTAAATCCCCCACATATGCCAGAGTCAGCTCTCGTATATCCATAGCTAAATGGGTAATAATTAATACAAGATTTACTCTGCATATAGTATTACTCTAACTGAAGAAAACCAACCAAACCATACTCATGTAAAACATGGTATTGTAAAGACAGACTCATTGCTTGAAAGATTTTTAGTTATTCAGTTTCCTGATAGTGATGAATAGCTAAATAATCTTATGTCATATGATCTAATCTTTCTTTAAAGATGGTTTTATCCAAACTTGGAGAGATTTTTCATTCACCTCCATTTATGAAGAACGTTAATTTACATCTATGATTTTCAGTGTTTATGCTAGAGTGAAAAACCTTGACTACACAAAAAAGCATAGCACATGCAAAGCTGTAAACGCAGCCCATAGTAGTGCCTTATCTGCTTTTCTGACTGCAAACCTGTTTGTCTATGAGGACAAATGCAATGCAAGAGTTTGAAGGTAATCATAATAGCTTTCTTTAATGCAAAATTTTAATTGTAACCAAGACACATAAGAGAACACACAGTATACAGTTACATCATGTATGTAAAAGTCATATAATGGATTTGGTTTACATGAATGCTGAAATTTCTCACAAAAAAAAAAAATCTAACTGAGGCAACTATTTCAAGTAAGGTGCCTTCATATCTATCTGACTTAAAACTGTATTTCTAAATAGAAATAGCTTGGTAAACAGATTAAACAAGCGTATTCAGGTGCTTACTAAATAAAATTCATTAACTCATTTTAAAAATTTGTGTATGCATCCACCAACTTCAATGCTGATCTGTGTTTCCGAAGATCAGAACTGTAGCAACACAACATGGAAAAATAACTCACTGCAAGGACTATGAATACATTCAGTAGACTCAGACAAAGTCTTTATTGACTAGATTTGTTAGGTAGCCTTATGGACATTTACAAGATGCAGAAGCAGTAAAAAAAATCCACAAAGAAATAAGAGTCCGATGCAAAGCTTATCTACTTGATGAGGACCCCTGTAGTTATAGGTATGCAGGGACAGGGGGAAGATACTGGCAAAGTCCCCTAGCAGAGAGACGATGTATGCTGACATAGGAGAAGCCACATCATCTACCCAAATAACTTGAGAAAGAACAACAAAAGCCCTCTCTGAAAACCTATGTGTGTCTGTGCATGAATTTTGTCCACACTGATACTTAGTACTTTCAAGGTCTGAGCAAGTCTGCAATAAGAATCCAGATCTGAAAAAAGTCACAAATTCACAATTCCCTCTGAATTTCCCTTGCTCTGTGTGTATGCAAGCATGCAAATGGCATTGAGGTTTTTTTAATTTTCATTTGGAATTTTACAGAGCTTTGCATGTTCCAAACTCCTCTGTTCCTGTTTTCCTGTGTTTCTACTATTGACCATTCTCCTTATTCAGAATAAACTCTGAGAAATTAATTTGTTAATATTTTAAGTTTCCAATTTTTCGAGATTCTTTTGAATCTAATCCTTTCTTCCTATCCCTGCAACCCCTTGAAAGCTGATGTCATCCACAGGTTTAACTAGTACACTCTCAATTCTATCATACAGGTTACTAAGCAACTTGCTAAGCAGTTCTGCATCCACTTTACAGCAGTTCTGATTACGCTATGTCTAAGTTTTCAGACAAAAATATCATAGGTCACCATATCAAAAGTGCTACTAAATGCAACATAGGGAATTTTTCACCTAGTTACAAAGTTTTTCTCATCTTCTTATAGCAGATAGCAGCCATTTGTTCAAGACTAGTTAGTAGAGCCAAAGCATGAAGAACTGAGATCTTTCAGTTCCCATTTGGCAAAGTTGAAATCAAATCAATAGACCGCTCCATTATTCAGTCTTTTAAAATAATTCCTCAATTTCAACCTTGCATGTAATAACGAAGTTGAGGTTTACATAATACAAAAAAAAAAACCAACTTTTTTCGGTGCGTAGAAGATGGTCTAGCAGGCATCACAGCCCATATTCCCCTGACTTACTCCCCTCACACTTTCTTTCAAATGCTAGCAACTAAAACCTCACCGTAGACCCCCGTGACTGAAAATACTTCTCAAATTTGCAAAAATAAACACTTGCATCTCTTTCTCTTTGGAAACGTACACTAATTTAGAACTACACCATTTGGCTTGTGATCACAACTTGTAACTGGCAAGAACTCCCACTGTTATTACTTTTTGGGATAACTACTACCCACATAGCGCCAGATGGTATATTCCACCTCTGCTGAGGAGGTGTAGGAGCACTGCCTGCTGTCAGCATTGCATTTTCTTTTTTTCTTTTTTTCTTTTTTTTTTTTTTTTTTTTTTAAATCAAGACATAGAGAATATTACCAGAAGAGAAAGCAGGTGGGCATATGTAGCTCCATCGCAGCTTAAGCCTTCAAAGAACAATACTCTAAATCCGCACTCCTGAAGACAAAAAAGCAAGGGATGCCATGACACACGTTGAAGTATTAACCAAAGGCTGGTGCCAATGGATAGCTGCTCACAAAGATTTCAAGCAAACACTAATGTTCTAACTGTGAAGCTGAGTATCTCATACTAATAACTGTGTGAAACAGCAGAAAATTGAGTTGGGGTCCTCTAATCAAATCTTACATTGAAAATTAAATAGGAAAGAATTATTTGAATAAGAGGAAAAAAACCCCATTAAATTAGCAAACGGGAGATTTCTCCCTTCATAAAGCATGAACTAGCTATTCAACTAAGATTATTTAGAAATGCAAAAGCTGCTAGAAGAGATAATAAGCATTAGACCCCAACTTAAGCAACTACAGAAAGTAACAGATTAAGCAACATACAGCTATACGCACAGAGTAACTGCCTGAACCCGTACCATTTTGCAAATATCCTTAAACATAAAGTCACGTGAAGAATAATGCAGTCTGCAAGTTTGGGGCAACCCAGCAAAATCCACAAGCACAAACACTTATTTGGATGATTCAAATCACTATATCCACTTACATTTGCATCCCTCCACAGGCTCTGCTTTACAACTCTCATAAAAGTTTGACACGCACTTCCTTTTGGCTCTTTCCTCCAAGCACCACACATTTCTAAAATCTATCCTCACAATATTTTACCCGTTTTTTCCTCTCTCGGAACCCTTCCATATTCTATTCCATAAAAATCTCTGAAGGATAGAAAGTTGTTTATCTGTTTGTCCACTAATCTCCCCTTTGCTGAAGGCTTTCTTCGGCAACACTTACAAGAAACAGCCTGCCTAAGCCTATCCCAATTATCTACTCAGAGACTGACCCCTTATGTTCACAGACCCGCACTAACCACTGAGAATAGAGCCAAGACATGAAACTAAAAATCTGCATGCTATTAAGGGAACCTAGAGAAAGAGGAGTCAACAGGGGGCTTAGGCCTGAAAGGACATGACTATTTTGACCAACTTCTTTCAAGTTACAAGCACCATGCTGCCATCCTCATAGTGACTCCCTAAGTCCTGGTGAACTACAGAACATGTAGGCTTTCCCGTTGACATCTTTCAGCATTAAAAACACGTACCTCATTTCTACAAAAGTGCTCTGTACCTTTATCTTCTAGTTACTAGGCCTCTTCAAATCATTATCTGGAACGTTCAGAGCACCCTACTATCAAAAATAGTTTCTCGACACAGAATAATCCCACAGGACAGAATGGGAAATAAGGCAAAAGGGAAAATAATCTGTTATTAAAGAGGAAAATAAAAGGACCAACAACAGGAAAGATATATACTTCATTGTTCATTGCATTCTGGTTGCATATTGTTCCTTCATTTTTTAATGGTATTTCTTAATTAAAAATACTAACTTTATGGGATCACAACCAAGAAGATGGCAGAAGCTCGCTTTTATTGATGGAAAAAGGCATCACCAGAATCTGCTGCGCCAAACTGGTGGGACAAAACAGGACTGTTAACTCCACATGATCAGCACCACCAGTAAATAATTTCAGGGCAGGAACACCAGGAGGAAGGCAGTAAAATGGGATTATTCTTTTTACTTTACACCCAGACATCTGGTTCAGCACAGCTGAGAGACCGGCAGCTTTCAGCAGGGGGATGAAGATAGCAGGAATCAACAGCTGGCTGATGGCACAGACAGGTAAAACTTCTTCAAAGAGCAATAAAAGATTAAGCCTTTTTTTTGTTTGTTTCCCTAAACCAATAAAGCCAATAATCCAGTTTCCATTTAACAGCTGCAGAAAGAATCTAAATCCTCTAACATTTATACCTATAGATACATGAGCAGGAAGCTATCGATTCACATTTGTTTCTCTTTACAGTCTTCTCCCAGTCTTCCTTGTATTTTTTCTCAACTTCATTGGAAATAGTATTTCACAAACTCAGACAGAAGCAGCCCACTAAAAATGCTAAGCAGGACATAAGAGCCCTTGAGTACAGCTTACCAATATTTAAGCCAACCGTTAAAACAGTGACCACAGGATCTAGCTCAATCAGCTTAATACTCTGCAATTCAAGGATGGAAAATTCACCTGCAGGGAACTTCAGATTACCATCAAGGTGACTGGCAGTGAACCAAAGAAACCATAATCGTTTGCAGGTTAAGGATATTAAGACACTTTCAAGAGTATCAGTTAATGCTTTTCAGCAATTGGAATCAATGCACAACAGCTTTCTGGAACCACAAACACTGTAAGTATTCATACTCCCATTCTGAAGAGATATTTTACATTGTCTTTAACTTTGGTACTTTTCATATGCACTGATGGTTTCTCTTTTTCAAATGCATTCATCAAGTTTCTCATCCAAATTAAGAAAGAAACCCAAATTTTTAAGACAGCCCGCTGAAAAAAACACATTAAAAAGGGGGGGGAACCATTCACACACACATACAAACCTCACTCGTTAAGGCAGCTAAAAAATATAAATCGCAGCAGTGATGTTTCCTACTGACTGCTTTATAAAAGCATTTTACTTAAATAATCTGAATACAGAAAAATAGCAACAATCTGCCAAAATATTATTCTACCTGCCCCGGAAATCATACAAGCATGAAGGGAAAAATGAAATAAACACCCAAAATATCTAAAAGTAAGTAAGTAAATAGGAAGATCCCCTATCATAAAATACAAATTAACCATCTCTTTTTTTCACCCTTGTTAATTAATAACAAAGTCCCAGTGTGACTTGTATTGGAAATAAAAGTCACCTTCCAAAATATTTTTTCATTAATGAGATCATTACAAACCTCAAATTTGAGATCACTACAATTCAACCATAATTAGCAATTAAAGCTGATGTAAGTGAAAATTAGACAATAGAATACTCACCATTAAAGTGAGGGACTCAGAGAAAAAAACATTTACCCTATTCACTGTTATTTGGGAATTCTACCTCAACTGCTCTGTCAAGCTATTCCATATTTTAATCCTAAAAATACCCCCTACAGATTAGGGTAAAAAAAATGCAGTTCAACTGTTCAGCTGAATTTCATTAGTGATGTATTTATACAAGCTTCAGGTTTTAAGTATTACACAATGAAAATCTGCAAAATGTCATTGATCCTTGAAAACCAAGTCACCTCTTTCAATGGCAAAAAACCAGAAGATACGAAAACAGGATGTAAAGACAAATAACTCATCGTGATGACCACATCTCTCCTGTCTTACATGCAACCTGCTCCAAAAGAAATGATCACAAACTTCCAGATTAAAAAACTTAAGGAGAAGCAAGAAAGCTTGTCTCCATCCTTCTAAGCTTTGGAAAGGCTTGGCTAGTGGAAGATACACATTTGCTATTTGCATACACTTACAGCTCAGCACAGGAACACACACAGCTTTGAGCTTTCTCTGCTTTGATCCACACAGTAAGGTCAGAAATGCTAATCAGATGACTTTTCAATAACGTATGTGAAATGGGGCAACATGAATGGAACTGCTTATGGTACAAGAAAGGATAATTCATAAACATACCAGGATCTTCACTTTGGACATATACCACTTTATTCCTTCTCATTAAGTACAACCAAACAACTAATGAGCAACAAGTTGCTCCAAGTCTTTGAAATTATGAGCATGAAAGATCTCCAACGACAATTCACTCCCCAGCCAAACAGAAAAATTAACAGCAACTCCAGCCTTCATACCGCAGAGCTATCAGTCTGCTCTGGAAGATATTCCTTCAGTCACCAATATGTTCTTTTCATAAAGGACAAATAAATAACAAATACTGGTAATAGCTGAAATGTCAACATGCATGATTCATCACCCTCTTCATTAGTTATGCCGGTTCAAAAGAGAACACCACTCTAACAGATTACTTCCCTACCCATTAGCTCATACAACATCATTCCTCATCAGCATGAGGGCCCCAGCTCAAGAAGGCGGCGGCATGTGGAGACTTGCCTGCATAGGAATAGTAACATGAACTCACCAGGATTCTTCATGTTCCTGAAGTATCTGCGTGTGCCTTTGCCAAATTGGCTCTTAAGGATTACTACCTAAGGTTACTTCTTTGGTAAAGCTAAACAATTCTCATCTTTACAAAGCAACAGGGTTGGTGGGAGGAAAAGGGAAATTTAAAAAAGCCACTCTCGAATTTTAAATTCCAAAAGAGCAACATTTTTAGCAAATAAGTCCTCCACTCAGAGCAAGACAAAGCTTTACCAAAAAAATTATAAAAATGACTGAGGAAGCAAAACTTTGACCAAGGTTTGCTTTATGCAGAACTATTACATGTTCATTACATAAACACCATGAATAAGTAATGATTCCTTTGAAATCAAACAACCATGCAATGGCACAAAACCAAATTTGAGTCAAAAAAGCATACTATGCTTTTTATGTTATATCATTACTAATTAATGTTCTCTTAAAGAGTATTTTTCAAGATGGAGTTTCTCACACCACAGTATAAATTCACTTATTTGACACATTTTGGGAAGACAGGTAATAAATGCTGCCCAGGAAGAAAACCAGACTATTCAGGGAACTCCATGGATTATTCAAAGATTTCTTTTCCTGAAGATCTGAAACACCACATTTCCACCACCACAGCTCCCAAAACATACAGCATTTTTATTCAAAATCCAGTAAAGTAACTTCTGCTCTCTCATCAGAGCCCCGCAGCCAATTCCACGCTAGGACAACAACCTAAGTTCCTCTCCAATTTGTCCATCACCCTCATCATTAAACTAGATTCTTTCATCACAGGCCGCTTAAGTAGAACCTCAACGAACTGAATTGGATGCGGTGGCTTCACAAAGGGCAATTTCAAGACTGGGCCCTAAATGCCCAGTTTCTTCCTTCTTAATGTAAGTACACAAAACAAGCCACTATCTTCTCTAATTAATGTAGGGTGTGTATTTAAAGTAATTACTTTTAAAATGAACGTAAACCAAACAACTGCATTTTAGCCCCAGAAAATAATGGGACTGGAATAATTCTAAGTAACATAACTAGAATTTGTTTTTTAAAGCTCATAAAATCCACTTGGCAAATAAACCAGAGATGAATGGTCTAGTTCACTCCACCACTGCAAATATTTGCAGATGCAGTGAGCTTTAAACACTAATTTATCTCCAGTGAATGCAACAGGCATACTCTCTACCTTGAGGTTAAAATGAACATGTTATTCCAGGATGAAGACTTCAAATTGTAAGAGTCAGAAACAACCAGTGGGCTCAGTTCTGCTCTCACTGAAGACCGTGGTAACCTCCCACGAGCCCTTACTGGTAACGCCACGAGGTCCTGTACGACCACGCAGCTTTTGCACGTTCTATGGATGCTGAAAAATGTTTCTACAGGTTGGCACATATTTATTAAATTGGAAGCAAAGTGCAACCTGAAATTACTGATCAGGCTGACCACAAGAATTATAATTAATGACGTAAGTAAGGCTGTAAGGCTGTGAGTATTCTTTGTGCAGTACTAAGCATAAACAAAACACAGACTCAGGAAAAGGCACTCGCTGTACATCGAAAGGTACCATTTGCAGAGACATTTTTACAGCTTCATGCAAGTACTCCAGGCACAAGTTCACAATTGACATCAACCATTCAAAGAGCTCACGGCTGCCATGAAGGACAGATCCAGCCACTCTATTTCATACTCCTGCATCCTCCTCCTGTCACCCTCGTGTTCAACAGGTCAAGTTCAGTTTATTGATCCAGCTAGAAATGAACTCTGCAAAAATAAATAGTTTTCATTCACCCAGCAGCTGCTCAAGCACTTAACTTGGTGCAAGAGAGAGGGCTACAACACCACACCATTGCGGGTGGGAGAATAGAGACAAGGTCACCAATCTTGCATCAGTTCTTAAAATCAGTTTTATCTTGTCAAGAAACTAGAGTTAAGAGCCATTTGATTGTCTGGATGTCAAGGGAAGTCATCTTGCCATATCGTTCTGCTTTGAAGAAAATGCAGACTCAAAAGTTTAAAGAAAAAGAATCAATGTGTATACTTATGGCTTTATACATCAAAAAGACAGAAATCAGGAAATTTTTTGAAAAAATTTTAAAGCAAAAGATTTTTTTTAATATTTCACAAGGTGAAATTACAGGTGTTACTAAACCTCGCAAGTTTAACCATCTCCAGAAAAGGTAAATTTAGATAAAACATAAGGAGGAACATAATCTTTTTTTTTTAAAAAAAAAAAAACCAAGAAACACCATGCACAAAGTTGGGACAGTTGCAGGTTACTTTTTTCTTTTTCAATATACCAAGGGGTTGTTTTAGAATTTTCTGGCTGCCTTCTTATTGTCTTCCCTTTACTATTAAAGAAAATGTAAGATTCTATAGTAATGAAACTTAAATGCATCATAGGCAAACCAAAGAAGACCTTGCAGATAAAGTGTTCTTCCGGAAATATACATATTAAAAAAAAGCCTGCAGAACTCAGTGTACAGAGTGCATAATACTGTACATGATGCACATTTGGGCCTAATACAGTCTGCATTTATGCACATTAATATTAATAAATGAGAATTTACAAGCAGAAAGTTAGGCATGCCTGCTTGTAATGTTGCATTAAAAAATTAATCTTTTAAAAATTCACTGCACATAACAGGTATGCTCATGGATTTCTCAACACCACCACACATATCACTTATATTCTAAAGGTTTAATTGAAAGTAAATCTAGTGTATGTAACCTGAACCGTTAAAATGTAATTGTTAGGTACGCTAGAAGACATATTTTTGTTCAGAATATGTATTTCAATTTAAAAAAACACAAGCTTACATAGGATCATGGGAAAACCAATGGAAAAGACAGAAAGATGAGAACAAGACAGGAATTGCTACAATGCAATCAATATTGATAAGGAGTTTATTTTATAAAATTGTATTAGTCATCCAGTTACACTGAATATGTAACCAGTAATTCACATTGTAATTACAAGACTAAATCTGCATGCAAGTATGCTTCAACACTGCATGACCACAGCTAGATCCAAACAGGGTACGGCCCTACCATTCCTCTCCACTCCAATTAAATTGGTGGTAAGTTTGGAGTACACACAGTCTTTTGCATTTATGATGCACTTAGAATTGTGCTTCTTTTTTGTAGTAACTTTCGCTAAGTAGTTTATTTTTTGAGAAGCCCCAGAGTCATGATGGCCACAGACCTCAAACGGTTTAAGATAGTCTTTGCCTAAGTACTACTGCTTCTCCCCCTGCCCCGATAGTTTGTTGGCAGCACGAAAAAATTGGGATTTTGATCAGGGCGAGTTGCAATATACTGTACTTTCATAATTTGACTGCATGTTCTTCATACATTTTCTAGATAAACATAGCTCTACACAGAGTATCCATGATCTAATGTGTCTCTCACCACTCCAGTAAGAAAGTCTCATGTGACTGTAGCTAGTGAATTCTCTTCAGTACATTCTCGCCAAAAGGCACTTATTTCACTAGCTTGCTTTTTTTTTTTTAAATTTATACATTAGGAACAGATGTTTTCAGTTGCAGGTTTGGTATTTAAGTTTTGACGATTAAATAAGAAAAATAGACAACACCCAACCTTTAGCATTTTGAAGAAATCATTTTGAAGAAGCTCCAACCTGAGAAATGCTGCAAGCAGGGTTTCATGGCCATGTTGTTGTTCTCCATGGCACATTCGCTGTACTTCTTCTTCTTCTCCCAATTCAACATTAATTTGCCTTCATTCAGTATACTGTAGCTATGCTGCACTCCCCAGCAGCACTAATTAACCTCCATAATTTATTTAATTCCTCCAGATACTTCGTTTTCCTTATGCTCTTTTCACCTGCATAAAAGCCTAAAATCCACATTGATGCATCATTCTCTAAATCAGCTTACTGTCTAACATATGCTCTTGAACTTCCCAGCACAAATGGGGATGAGAATCTGCCTTTTCCTTGCAAAACATATATCTGAGAGAAGCTGTCTGCCTCATCATCTCTCATTGCTTTTTTACATTTTAGCCCCCAACACTCAACCCACGCCTGTAACAGAAAGATACTGTGTGTCATTAGACTCCACACTCCTTACTCACCCTATGGGAGGAATAAGAGGGGAGGGTGTTTAACCCTTGTTTTTCTCTGGCCCTGCCGAAGCAGCAGGCAGGGAGCGGAGGGCGGTGTGTGTCTGCCTCACGTGCGGGCTACCTGCAGCACAGCCCCTGTAAATACGGGGCCATTCTGCAAGAAAAACGCCTTCTTACAGCCTCCCTGGGCGTTTAAAGGGATGGATCTGAATTCTGCAGCACGTGACTTGCGCACGAAATATTAATCACTTACCTTTTAAGACTGCATGCCGCCCTCTTAAAAATAGGAGATTTCTAATTGAAAAGATGGGATTTTTGTAACTCTACCTGCACGCTGCCCTTACCGGCCCCACCTTTCCCGCCGCCCGGGCGAACCAACGCCGCTACCCCAAGTGCTATCAACGAAGCCTGCGCCGGTCAGCCC
>NW_009192006.1:0-24650 GCF_000690835.1 Fulmarus glacialis
CCAAACTATTCTATGATTCTGTGATTCTGAAAATAAATAAGAAGATCCATGCGGTAGGCGTTGTATGATGTTTAATAACAGTGTCCAGTGCTCCGGAGAGCCCATACTACTTGCAAGCTCAGGAGAAGAGCAGCCCTCTTATGACTTGAGACTAGTAAAGCAGGTAGTATCTATCTGAGGGAAAGGAAGACTGAGAGATTATATTGTTATGGGGGGAGGGGGGGGTGTTTTGTTTTTAAATAAGGCTTTTAGAGGGAGTAAGGACTGTTACAAAAGGTTTTGAGGGTTTTTTTAAAATTACTTTTTTAAGGTGAAGAAGAATAATGCTGGGACAAGGATGAGTGCATATAGCTTGGCTTGTGTGAATTTAACCTGGAGATTAAAAGGCTTCTAGTCATTGGAGAGGCAACGTTCAGAAACAGCTCTTTAAACGGGAGTAATAAGATCAAAATATTTGATTAGTTTTAAAATAGGGCTTGTGAATTTATGGAAGGAATTACCTTGTAAGGTGGAGGACTGAGCAAAGCATGGAATCTCATCCAGTTTCATAACCAGTTCTGCTGAGCATGGAAGAACTTCAGTGCTATAACAGAAAGATAACCTGTCTGCTGGTTTCTTTCATACTGATACAAATAGGGAAAAGATGGAAGTTCAGACTTGCCATTCATTACAATTCCATGAGAGAAATACCTGTTTAACTTATTAAGAAAATGCCTCAGAAAAAAGCTACTCTATCACAGTTTGGACAATTTGGTTATGTTCAAAACTGTTAGGGTGTGTTTGTATTCTAATTTATTTAAATACAACTTGCAAACCACATAATGAAACAGTTCAGACAGTCATACTGGACAACCCTACAGCCCTCTCAAATGCATTTAAATAGAATTTCAGAATAGGTTACTGATGGTTCTATTATTATTTTTTCCTAACGTCCTACTAAGATTAATATTTTTAATCCCAGACTGAACAAGGTAATTTTTGTATCATTTCATAATTGCTTTTAATTTTACAAAGGCTGTGTGTGAGTAGGCACTTCTTATGCGTTGAAGCAGCGTAGCTGAATCTGGTGCTTCAGTTTTGATTTCAGAAGGTTTCTTTTCCTGGATTACTGCAATGACCCAGCAGAGATTGGAGAAAAAAATGATAGATTCTTTTCATTCATTTTACTTCTGTGTTTTCTGTGGCAGTAAATTCTGTGGTTTTGGCTCGGTGCAGGAACATGCAGAATTGTATTTCTGGGTAGATTATCAACTTATTTTTTTCCAGTAGGAACTTGAATTATAAAGAGGAAACTTTTAAAGACATTTGAGGAGCAAGGTTGAATGTGTATATATGAGTCTTATTTTTCTGCAATGCAGTTAGAGGGCTGTGCAGAGAATGTGGAAAACCTTTGGCAGTATTTTCAGAGCAGAGCACTCGTGCTGAATAAAAACTAAGCAGTCAAGAAAAAAAAAAGGGAACAAGAGAATTAAAAAAAAAAAAATTGCCTTCCAAATAGAGTCTGGAAAGCTAATGAGCATATGACATCATTTAACTAGTTATAAAAAGATTACAGCTCCTCTGATCCAAGAAGCAGACCCTCAAGGTTTCTGATGTTCCCTAGATGAAGGAGGTCTAGCGTTGCACTGCTGAAGTTTGTCCTTGCCAGTAACAGGGCACAAAGCCCCTTGGCGCTGGCAGCGGGGGTTGCCGCTGGTTCTCCTGAGGAGCAGCACCCGTTCCTGGGGTTGGCAGCAAAGGGCCGTGGCCAATTTCAGCTGGGACAAGCAACAGCAGCCCGAAACCGGCCGGCCAGAAATAGTCTTCTGCTCTTGGAGCGCCTCCATCTCCGCTCGGTGAGCGGGAGTTGCTGGAGATGACCTTGTGTGCCGCTCGCACGGATCTGTGGAGACCCACAAGCCCTCGCAGAGTGGTGCGAGGTGTGCAGGGCTGGGAGGGACACGTCTGCCGTGGGTGCAGCACCCACCCCAGGGAGCCTGCGCCTCCCTTGGGCCGCAGCTCCTGCCCCTGACCAGGGTGAGCACGTGGTCCAGAGTGGATCTGCTCCTCTGAAACACAAACAGCCGTCGAGCAGACCTTACTCATATTCGCTGTACCATTGCAGTGAAGGAGGCCGGTCCCCAAGACCGTAGGCGAACAGCAATTTCACTTCTCTTCTTGCGGTGTTTCGGGTAAAGGCCAGAGCGCTGGTGTGCACAGATGCTGTGCATCTTCCTCCATCCCGGTGGCGTGCTGCCGCCTGTGTTAACCTCCCCGCTTCCCGAGAGCAGCTTTCTTGCGAAGGCCTCCATGTTCCAGCCTAAGAGCTAGTAAAAACCATGGAAACATCATTTTAATTTTTCAGTCTTAATAATTATATTTCAAGCTAAGAATGTATTTTTAGGAAGGGGAAAAAAAGAAGTTACGTAACTCTTGATTTATTGCATTGGCTTAAAGAGCTAGCAAACCTGGGATTTTCCTCTCTTGTCATTTTGCTGTAAGCATTTCCCTTTATGGCAGCAGGGAGGCCAGCGTATCACTCTCTTCTCAAGAGCAATTCAAACTTTTTATAAATCTCCTGAACGCGTTCCTCTCCATCACATCTAGATTGCATAGTGGGGAACAGCCGCTGCATCAAAGCGAACCTCAGAGTGAAGACGTACCTTGACGTTGAGGGAGTATCTTGAAAGACAGGGAAAGCATCTCAGTCCTCTCTCTGTGAGCGGAGATAGTGTCAAGGCAGTAGATAGATTTGTTTCGAATTAGAGAATTTTGAAATCAGTTACATAGGAACAGGGCACTTATCTGTAATGCGTATATGGAGATATTTAGGTGTAACTCTGTGGAGGAATCCTAAAAGTTGGAAAATGTGGTGGAGCCAAGATGGAGAGAAGTCAATTATGATTCTGCAAAAACAAAATTACAGGTTAGGAAGAGAGAGAGAGAGAGAGTGTGTGACTTGTTGGGAATAATTTGCATAATAAAAACAACTTGAGAAAAGCAGCATAGAAGTTAACATGCATTTTGTCTGCTTCATCTGAGATTTGCTTTTATTCTTGTCCAGCAACTACAAACCGAAGAGAAAGCTTTCAGTGTTCAGAGAAGGGACATGGCGGCAGGGGGGGGGAACTACAAAAGAAAAATAAGTACTGGATATAATTCGGAAAAGACACGCAATCAAACTGAACAGATTGCTCAGGAAAAGATCTATTCTGTTGCTGAAATCCAAGAAAATGGGGGAAAAACAGGAAATAGTGAAATCTGTTATCGACCATCTGCTAAGCCTAGGAACTTGAGAACCATTCTCATGACAAAAATACTAGATTGTGAACTTAATTTTGTATTTCATAATACTTAAAGTACAGACGCAGAAGCCCAATGGAGAGTCTTGTATTACTAAATGTTTAAAAGATATTTAAAATTCTACATATAAATCTGAGCATTAACAGGTTTGAATCTTTTTTCTGAGATCTTTATTGATGGATTTAACAGATCATGCCTTGTAAGGACAAGGCAGCCTTTTCAAACTTTCAAGAGGAGAGGGGAAATGAGCAAGCTGAATTTTCTTTGGAAGGAGGCAACGGTCCTTCTCCAACTCCCATCACCCTCCCCCTTCGTTTCTTCCTCGCGAGCGTTGCCACATCTGTGGAAATGAAGCGAGGACCTCGTAATCGTTACCATCTGACGGTGGGTCATGTGGATGCGCAGCGGGAACTGTTCGTGGGCTCTGATGTTCAGGAGCTGCGCGCTTCCCCTTCCCAGCGCCGCCTTCGCGGTGGATGGCCTGTTTGTTCTGGCCTGCTCTCTTCTTGCCTCTCCTTTTACATGCATGTAAGAGCCGGAGAAAATGCGGTCCAAAATAATTCAAACAGTTTGGGGTGCTGTAAGCAAGCCATAAATTCTTCTGGACTCTGTGCGTTTACAATTACTCCACATGCATAAAGGTGTAAATACTGTTTTGTGTAAGCATTTTCAAAGTATGTAAATGAGTTTCAATTGCAGAAAATTGTAATCAATATACGTATTCAAAGGCTACGTTGTCCGTTAAATTGTCAGTATTAATGAATTTGGTGCGCAGTTTGCAAACTACCTTAAATGTGGGCTTTTGGCTAGCTTAACTTCTTGGAGTCTTTTCACAGTTCAAAGATAAAAGTGGGAGAAATCTTTGGCAAAAGCGTGTGTTTACGTGAAAAATATCTATTATGTAGCATGTGGAAAAGTTATGATAAATTCAGTTCTTCATGGTGACATTGTACTTCCTTAACTCAGATCGGTCTTTTTCTGTCAAAACTTCCCAGCCTTTTTCAGGTTCCTGAAATTAGAGGCACGGTCTCCTTCCTAATGATAAATTTTTCAGTTATAGAATATACTTGAATTTGCTCCTCCAAATTTGCTGTCCAGATAATGGTTCGTTCATCCTATGCACAAAGCAGAGTTGTAGTAGATAAGGTTGCATACAGTCACAAAGCTATAGAGTCACAAGTACTTCTGGGACCTCTTAAGAAAGTTGGTGGAAATAAATTCCGTTTCATGGAACAGTGTTGGCATCCATGTGGCTTGTTGAACGTTAAAAATGGACCTTGCTGCTTTTGCTAACAGATTCGCTGTAGAAAGAGGCTAGGGTGTAGAAAGTAGTAGGGTGCACGGAGATGTTGATGATGTCCTGGAGTCTTCACCTCTCTGCCTAATCCCAGACTTTGGTCTAAATAACCCTGTATTTTCACCCACATTGCTGCAGAGCTTTTTGCCACTCTGCCCAATAGTCTGTCTCCTCCTTTCTTCTGCTGCTGTCTTCTGTCTCGACTGGCACATTCTCACCTTGCCCTTCTCCTTGTAATATTGCATTTAATCTACTCGTTGCATCTCAGCAGCCTTGAGTAAATATCGTTGCCTGTCCTGGTCCCTTTGTGTTCAGGTTGGGACCTTCCCTTCCTTTCCAGCCTGCGTAGCAGCGATGCATTTGCTAAGATGAGGTGAGGTTAAGTGTCCTTCATCTCAGTTCAGGTGCAGCGGTTCACAACAGCAAGAATGAGCATCTGTACAGAGGGAGGAAGAGAGAAGAATGAACTTTGTTCAGCCCTCAGCTACAGCTTGCTCAGTGTACACAAAATGTGGAGGGAATACTGCTGCCAAATACTGTGAATCACTATCGAGTGCGTGCAAACACTGCTTTTAGGGGGTGGGTTTAAGTGGATTTTCCCCAGGCTGGAAAAAGCACTACCTCTGACTTCAAGGTCAATTCAAAGTCTGTACACTAAAACATGGAAATACTGATTTTCAGAGGGTCAATTGTAGGAAATTTGAAAACTGTCAAAACAGTGTTTTCCCCTCACTTTGGTTTTTCAGAAACAGCTACAGCGTTTTTCCTGAAACACAAATTCTTTCAGCCTGAAACACACCCATGCTGGAAAATGTTAATGCTTAGTTTTAAACAAACAAACAAACAAAAACTTCTCTCCACTTGCCAATAGAAAGAGAAATGTTGGGCAGTTTTAGTTGTAGCTGCTGTTCCACTGGTGTTACTTAACTTTGCCACAAAAGTAAAAAATGCAAGATGGGTTGCAGGAGTAATTAATATATTATCCTTAGCATTTTATTGTATTTTGCAGTTGTAGCTGTAGAACTCGTAGTCATCCTGGGCACATATCAGATGCTATCCACAGGAGGGCAGGCAACTGCATAGGGGCGACTGCGGGAACTGCCGATTCAGTAAGGGTAACGCTGTAATGTGATAACCTTATGGAGAGTTACGTACCAGCATTATACAATTCGGGTGCAGCAGGGCCCCCGTGCATCTCCTGCGTCTTGGTGAGTTGTGATCACTGATGGCATTTAGTTTCTGGCTCCCAGCAATGACAGCCTGCGCCTTCGGTGGAGGAATAAACTCTGCAGACAGTTTATTTGGTGACGTATCTATATATGCGTGTGTGTGTATACATACATACATATGCATACATACCATTTTTAAAAAGGCTTAGATGTAGTTCACATGCAAGCTTTGTCACGCTGCGAGTGCTTGCCTTGCTGCTGTCCTCTAATGCAAGCTGCCATGTCCTTGAGGAGTGTGGAAGAGGTGGAATAAAACATCCCCTGGCCTTTATTTATTCTCTGCCACTTCAGCCCACTGCCCAGATGTACAGTTATTACAGTTCCTCTCTGCATCCTGTAAATTATAATCACTGCTTAACTATTCCCTAGCTTCGAGTTACACTGAATTGTGTGTTTTAAAGAAACTTGTATCCTGAAGCAGTTTCAGATTTTGGGATTTTTGGTTGGGTTTTGGGTTGGTTCTTTTTTTCATTCTCCAACTCTGAAACAGAAAAGATTGCAGTATGAAAGAGGGAATATATCTGAAATTTCATTTAAAAAAATACTGATCTTTTCTACTTTCTTGGTCTTGGAGGTTTTGGAGGGAAAAAAAAGTATGTGTAGTTTGCTAGTGCTTAATATGTTTAAGCTTGATTTTACTGGTCTCTCCTTAATTGCAAAAAAGTGCTCTTCTGTGAGGATGCAATTTCTGTCAGGAGTATGTGTGCCTCCTGGCTGCTTGCTTGAATGTTGCTCAGGTTCTTACTCTGGCTTTGTGGCTAAAACTTTCTGTGGGTTGGTTTAAGGGAAGGACTTCTTTATAACACAGCTCAGTAGCTGGTCTGGCATACTACATCCATCATGAAGTGAATTTCTGGCCCATGTTAAATTAGGTAGAAATTTTATCATGGATCTCATTGAGACTCGGATCTTACTTAAGACTATGAGATCAAGACTTAAAAAAGTGCTCGCAGCTTGCAATGAAATTGATTCTTTGTATTTAGGTTGTATTTTTTCTTCTTGTAACAGAAGTTTTTTTGTATAATTCTTTGCTTTTTCATCGTACTCTTAACTTCATAGTTTGTGACTCCTGATAGATTGAGAAGCGTGCTCTCTCGATTTGAGTGGATCTAGCGCTCTGTAAGTACTGTTGTGTAAGCCTCTGAATTTAAGTGCTTGCATGTTTTGTTTTGTTTTTCAGACTGCCCTGTTTCTTGTTCCTTTCAGTTGATGGTAGTTAAACTGGTCTCGCATTCTGACTGGATGGAATATAACTCTGCTGAAGAGGTTTTCCTCTTGTGATCTTCAGGGTTTGGGTATTCGACTAATAATAGGAACTTGGGCCTCGGTCTGGGCTCAGAGATTTTCCTACACATCCAGCTATTGGATTATGTATCTGAGATTACACACACGTGGTTATACAGCTCACCTCTGTGATGCCGTGGCACAACGGCTCTACTGGGAGCCGTGGTTGATCCCACAGCTGAGAGCGGCTGCAGAGGCAGAGCCCTGGGTTTGCTTGTGCTAACAGTCCCTGTAAAAGTAAAATCTTGAGTGTTTAAATTGAATATTCAATTTGGTTATAATCAATAACTTTTTAATTCTGAGGCTCAAAAACCAGTGAGTGCCCTAAGTAGACATAGGGCAAATTCACATCACCATAAACCAGAAATGGAAATGACCCTAGAGATTTTAATAAAAAGAGCTTGAGACCTATCTGTCAACTTCTTTAGCTGCTGAATAGAAATAAGAATCCTTGCAGAAAATTTCTAATATGGTTGTAGAATGGATGACTTGGGATTCTGTTTCTATTCTTCTTAACTAAACTAGTGGCTTATCCCATCTCAAAGGGCCGATAACAGAAATCATGTCCGTTTGGCATGGAGGAGTATTGTTCCCTCAGAATTCACAAGTGCTTCAGAAGGGAAAACCGTTCCCTGACCTACAGTTCATTTGACTTTCTGGCCTTACTTTCTGTCTCTCCAGGAACATGTCGGTAGGGGGTGGCAAATGAGATGACTTTCTACAGCATCTGGGCTGTATTTGTCATTGAATGCGGTCTTTGTTTTATACAAGAAATAGATGGAGACAGAATAAAAAGTGATGAAGGAATAAGTGTATGTTTTCAGAATTTTTTTTCTTTTTTTTTTTTGTTTGCATCAATCCTGAGAGCTGAACACTGATGCTGCAGTATCTCCTCCTGAACAGGAAATCTCTGCAGCGTTCTCTCTTGTTGATTTTTGTTGTTATGCCATCTTCCTTGAAATGGCCGGTATGGGACCCTTTCTGTATATTTAAATGTTTGGGGGTTTTTTAATTATTTATTTCACATCTGGTGAGGTGGGAGCACCTCACTGTCAGGTTATCTGGTAACTATCAACCTGCCTTGGGAAGATGGATTCTTCTGGGCATCGTTGTTTTTCGTGTCAGTAGAAGTTCCCTATGACATTTCATTGTTACCTCTGTATTTGATGTCTTAATGGTTTATCTCAAGATAGAGCGTAAAAAAAAAAAAAAAAAAAAAAAGAAAAAAGCTTTCTAGACTGTGACAGACATTCAGACTCCATATTTCATAGCCATTTAATTTGATGATTATTTATACAGTAAAATGGCAGCATTAAATTTATAATTAGTGTAGAATCAAGTTGATTTAACTGCCTGTGTCCGCTATTAATCTTCAAGGAAATCGATACTAGAAAGGAAATATTGCTGTGTCCCACCTGTCTCCATAATTACTTTTTTTTGTATTATATTTTCCTAGCTCTGATGAGACCTAGAAGTAAAATGGTACTGTACAGTAAAAAAAAAAAAACAACTGTATGGTACTGTATCTTTTATATATGTACATATTTATTATATTTGTTTTTACAATAATAATTTCAGTTATATAAACATGTATATATTAAGTCTGGGCATGATCATTGAACCTGTGACACTAAGGCAAAGCAGCTTTCAGTGTGCATACAGTAGCTTGGTCGCGTGGAACCATTTTACAAGCCCATATGGCCATTGGCGCCAAGACATCCTGATGATCCTCCATTCAGCCTGGGCTCCTTAACTTCTGGACTGGCCTGTTAAGTTGCTGTAAGTTACAGCAGGCTTGAGATGACTTTAATTTGTGGTTAGAGAGGATGTTAAAAATTACCTTGCCTCCCTCATTGTATATAGAAGTCACTTGGACAACTTGGCTAACCATTCTTCTGTGCGTTCCGACTTCACTGCGTTACTGGGTAATTTAAGAGCACTGTACCTAATAAGCTGTATGTTAGCATGGCTAACTACAAAGTTGTCGTGATGACATGAAAACTGATTTTTCTGGCTTTCCGAATCTTAAATTACTACTTTTTAGTAAGCGAGTGTGCAGAATTTTGACCTTGATTTGTGTCAGAAAACCGAGCTGCCAGTCTTCATTTCCAAACAAAAATGTTTCTGACTATCCAAGCTAGATTTTTGAGGTACACATACATCGGTGTAAGTAGTATATTTGCATTTATCATTTAAAAATGTGAATTGTGAAGAACTGATGCTATGTTGAATATTGCATATTGATAGAAATATTACATAGCTGTTTTCTGTGTGGCTGCCTGAAAAGCAATGCCCACCACAGTGACCAGATTCATTTTAGATGTACTCTATTGGGAACTGAGGAAATGTTTAGAAAGAGGAAAAAATGGTGGCAGGGTGGGAGTTGTCTTTCTTTTTTCACAAAACTGGTATCTTAACTTCTCTAAGCATATCTTTTAATGTTTGATTTCTTGTAACTTTTGAACATCTTGCCTGGAGGTTGTCCTATCTTTTTTTTTGAAGTGAAAATACTGGCATAATTTACTGAAAGCAGTCTCAGTTTGGTAAGTATAGGATTTGCTAGTACAAGATATTTTTGCCGGCTCCAGCTCCAAAGAGTTTTCTTTACTTAAGTATCAGGTTGTTAATACAAACCCAACAGGTGCTGCTTTTGAATTATGGATTATTACACAGTCACTTTAGTCTGAATAAAGGTCTAGGATAAAATGCTTTGGGTTATTCACAGAAGTAAGCTTCAGCGGATAACCACAAATGCCAAAGACGGTATTTTTACTTTCGTGCAGGCATTGCATATACGATTTCTGACTGAGATGGGAAGAGGAAAAACTAGCTCCAAGTTTTGTACTTTGATGAAGAAATCTAGAAGAAACCTGGGGAATTGTATAGAAAAATATATGAACATATAGTGCAGTATATTCAAACTTCATGATGACACACTTCAGCAAAAAAAATGTTTAGCCAATGAATACAACATTTCTTATTTCACCATAGCCGAGATTATCAAGATGGCATTGCTGATAGAAGAGAATAAAACTCAAAGGCAAGTTTCTGCCTCAAATACACTTACCTTTGGAATAGCCTCATGTGCCAATTCTGCTCTTAAAGGAAAAATGGTTTACATACCTGACATCTGAGCCCTTTAAATCCTACCCAAAGATGTGGTTAGCATGCAGAAGAGTGGAAGAAAACGTCTGAATCTTAAGAGAAAAGCTTGAGGAGATAAAGAAGGGAATACAAACTAAGGCAGTCACAAGGGAAAAACTCTTGAAGTGAAAGCTTAGAAGTTAGCAGTATATGTAACTCTTCTAGTCTCCTTAACATACTGAAGTTTAATGCTTGAATTATGGTGTAACACTGCAGAAGGGATATTTCAATATAAAGTAATTAACAAATATTGACCAAAGACTGGGGAGGGAAAAGGTTTAAAAGATTTTGTGTATTCATCCCTAGCTGTAATAGGGAGATGGAAGGAGAGCGAAGAATTGTTTGCAACCTGTGAACTCTCCTCAAATAATTTGAAAATTAGCTATACAAGGAGTAAACATCCAGTGGAGAGAATGGCTTTCTTACATGTTTCAATTCATACATAAATTCACAGCAAAAGTTGTTCAGCATTACAGTTAGTGCTTGTAACTTTTGCATGGGACGCCCGATTTCTTTCTCAGTTGAGCAGACACATTCAACTACTGGCTTTTGCAAAAGTATTCTGTGTATCAAGATAGCATCCTTGTCAATTTATACACAAAGGTCTTCATAGAGCAAACATAGAGCAAACAATGTTTATGCATGTATTGATGGGCTTGTTTGGAATTTCACCAAATACATTTAATCCAAACTAAATGGGAGTTTTGCCATAGACTGTCATGAACTTTTACAGATTTAGTATTTAATAATGCTTTCAGATCTGTGAATCTCACGGGGAGGGGGGGAGGAGACCATACAATTTTCATGAAGTATGCATTGTATAAAGGATAAATGATTATAAGCATATGGTACTTTTCCATGAATAGACTTGCATATGCATAAAACTTTCTTTAGAAGTAGCCTTGGAAGCATGTAGAGCTTCCAATGTGTCATTCAGACCACTAAATTAGACTTTCTCCTTTCCCCCCGCCCTTCCATGTTACCATAAAATGACAAGAGATACGAGTAAATACAGTCCTTAATTCCTTCCTTCCCTATCTTTTCCCTCCTTTATCCCACAAGATTTCAGGGAATCATTGTTAAACATTGATTCTGGCTCCATGATGCATAAAATATGAAGAGAC
Organism: Fulmarus glacialis; assembly: GCF_000690835.1. Classification (NCBI taxonomy): domain Eukaryota; kingdom Metazoa; phylum Chordata; class Aves; order Procellariiformes; family Procellariidae; genus Fulmarus; species Fulmarus glacialis. The sequence goes on from NW_009192006.1 coordinate 11,361, forward strand.
TGCCTTCAGCTGAAAGGCAAAAAGCTAGAAGGTTATTGGAAAATTCAGGGAGAGAATAACTATATAAATAAATGATATGGTAGTAGTTAAGGAGTTGATCACACATCTCAACACTAATTTTGTCTTACTGGGAAAACCAGGAGAACGCGATTTTTCTTTTAGTGGGTGTCTGTATGACCTATTTTGTATTTCATATACGCTCCTTGTAATGGATTAAGGAAGTTTGTGGTGGGTGGTGGGGGAGGATGATTGTTCTCTACGCGTGTCAGTTGTCCTCTACTCTGTTAGCTCTCCTCTGCAGGCTGACAGAGAACTGTAACAGAACTCTGGAGTACCTCAGAATTGCATTTCTGTATCTAATCTGAGATGGTTTTGAAGTAGATCACATTGGCCCTAACAGGATTGGAGTTAAAAGCGTACAGCAGCTGAAAATGCCATACTTTGGCTCTGTTGCTGGGCTAAGTCTCAATATTGCCCTTGGTTATTCTTGCATATCATTTTATTTTTAGGTGGCATTGTTTATGAGGACATAGAGAAGAGAGGTGGGAAACAGAGAGGGAAAGAAAGGTTATTGGGCTAAACCTTAATATACAGAAGTAAGCTGGTGAAGAGTTGGATCACTAGAGTCATCCTCAGAGATCTGGACATGCGGGTGTGTAAATGTTAAGATAAAGTGTGAACAATAAGTTAACGTCAGGGTATTAGCAATTTATAACAAGGTTTTGCATTTATTACGTTTTTGGGTAATGTGTCCCATGTAGATTATGATTAATCGCATGCTTTGTTGCATGAAAATGTTGTTCTGATGAACTCGCAGCAGGGGAGGATGCAAAATAAAGTGAGAGCTTGAGACAGGTAAACGTGCCAGACGGTATTTCAGATGGGCTCCATCATGTTATCTTCCAGGAACAAATGTGTGGGATGCAGTAGTATTTTAAGCAACAAGCTCATTTGGACTAACATAACTACATGCATTTGAAACAACTGGGTAGACAGTAATTTAGAAGGTGAAGTTCAGTAACAATTTGACAGGTAGTGCTTTAGTGTCACTCATCAATCTGATAATTTAGTTATGAAATATTTTTGCAATTTGTCCAAAATATCTCTGCCTGGTAGAGCATTGGATGAGATGGCTTCTTGGGTAATTTTAACAAGGAAATTGCAGAAAACTGGGAATGAAGGGCATAGCTTCAAGTAGTAGTGGTGGTTTTACATATGTGAATTTCTTGAAACACTTGAGGACTGCAGTAATACAGAAGTGATGTATGTAATCTTTCTGTACTATCAGTAATAACCAGAGGACCTCAGAGCACTCTTGAGTTTAGCAACTCAACAGTTGATAAAGTTAGGCCAGGACAGGTTTGCCATCCTGCCCCCCCTCCCCCTTTTTTCCCCCCCCAATCTGCTTAGCATAATCAGAAGAGAATAATTTTGTCACTTCTTCACTTAAATTGTTTAATGTTTGCCCCATTTGAGAGGGGAGGAATTTCAGATTCAGAGTTATTCCCAGTAGCGCTTTGGATGTAAAGGGAAGCTGTGGCAGAGATTCCCCCTTACGGGAGGAGCCAGCTGGAAGCAGCACCCAGTCCCTGCTTCCCGGCCAGTCTTCGGACTGCACCCACCCTGGGTCTGCGCAGAGAGAGCGTGGAAGCACGTCCATGCCTAGGGTAGAAGGTCACAGAAATAAGAGATGGAAAAGATCTGCAGGACTATCTTAACTACATTTCTGTCAACGAGACATTGTTTCCTATAATACAATCTTAAATCCTTTCTTCATTAAAATTTTAAACCGCTCTGCTCCAGAGTAAAATGCTTCTGTTCCTTTTCTCCTTTAAAATAATGCACGTATGTCTACTGAAATTGCATTGTTACATTTAAAAATACCTTAACAGGCTTGTTTCTAATGAGCAGGTTTTTTTCTGATAGCGGTGCACTTTTTCTAGAGCAGTGGAACAGCTCATGAATAGTTAATGGCAGCGATAGCCATACTTGTGCACTTGAGTAACAGTCTTGGTGGATGGGTAACTTCTCAATCCTGCAAACAGGTGCACTGCAGCCTTATCAGGAACAGCAACAATATGTCAAATTTTGAAGAGGAATGGGAGTCACTGACAAACTTTCCCATCTAAGTCTAATTAAATATAAAGCTGAAGTGTATTTGCTTAAGACGACAGTATCCAAAGCAATCCAGATTTTTTTCTGTAAACCTTTTTTTAGGACATGATACCCATTAAAATAAATTTGGACTAAGTTAAAATGTTGAAGTACTTGCTTTATATAAGAGATTGTGTGTCTTTTACATTGTCTGTATTTCAGCTGTTCAGTTTGTAGTTTATCCTTGTCATCTCTTCAACAGCATTGGAATTTAAATATGTATATCATGTTTTGTTAATAATATGGCAGTGAATTGAATTACTGTATTTTTAATGAAAGTTCTTCAGGTTTAATGAGTAAAGAAATAACATAAAATATAATAACCCAAGTCTTAATATTTTCTTGATCACAAGTCAAGCCTTCTATATAATTTATTAAAGTAGCATAATGTCCTTAAATTTGAGGTCAAGATTTTGCAGGCTTAGCAGAGATTCTTATGCATAAGGGAAAGATGAAACTTTAAAAATATTATTTCAGCAGTTTCATAATTTAGGATTGTGACCTCATGCTCTAAGAATAATTATGGCACATCACAATCAGCAATTTATCAATATTCATTCGTAGACTTCTTAGACTCTCTTCGTATCATGGTTGTTTTTTTTTTTCTTTTCATGCAACTGTAGTGACTTTAAGATGGCTAGTAAATGCTTTAAGAAGCACAGCGTATTGCATTATTTATTTTGAGGGGCTCTAACCAGTATCTACAGTATTTATGAAAGCCCTTTTTATTCTCTTCTTTTCCTCTATTTTTATTTAGTTGTTATACCTTCTGCTGCCAGTTGGGACCAGTGTTTTTTTAGGAGCTACCACAGTGACCACAGGCAGCCCCTAGGGCCTGCATTTGGAGCTGCCTGGTAAAAGCTTATCAGCTATGCTTTGACTGTGGCCACCAAGAATTTGTTGTGGCTGCACGAGCAGTTCCTGCAAAAACCTGGGGGGTTGCCATTGGTTTAAACTGTAACTATAATGGCAGAAGAGGCATGAGCGCTTACGTGAGCTTCTGTGGGTGCTTAAAACTAGTCTGTGGCTGTACGTTCAGTGGTGTTGCATCGGTCCATAGTCAAGATGGTCAAACACTGAGAGCCAGCTACAAGGAAAGCCCAAATCAGTGGCATGAACACTTCACCAGTTTATTAAAATGTCCATCTGGCATCTCTGACAAAGCATTAAATGAAGTTCTCCAGCCTACCCGCCCAAGAGCAGCTGGCAACAAAACAGCGCAAACTCTTGTATCTATCCTGTAAATACTGTGGAGAAGGGCAGCAGGCACTCATGGTACTTCTGCTGTAGTTGGTCAGAGGGCACCACCTGGCCTGACAAAGGCACAACCATTTACAGCCATCAGGGACAAGAAGATCATTCCTCAGAAGTTCAAGGATGCAGAGATTCAACTCTACAAAAAGAATAGAGCTCATGCTTTGGAAACTGGTGTAATCGTTCACTTCTTGCAGGCAAAAGAAACTTCTACCTTTGCTGGAATAATGGTCGGCAGACCTGGAGGTTTGATTTGGTTGAGGAACAGTTAATGCAATTTTGCAGCCAAGGAGATCTCAGAAAAGCTGAGAATAAGGGCCTGTATATCGTCTTTGTCGAGTAAACCAAAGCCTGTAATACCATTAATCTCAAGGGTTTCTTCAGGCTTCAGCAAAATTCAGCTGTGCGGGCAAGCTCTTGAATTGGCAGTTCTGGCGAGTGTTTCCAATCAAGACAGAACATCGCCACTTTTCGCTGTCAGAAGGACACGAAGCAAGGCTTTGTCTCTACCCTGATCTGCCTTGGTATCTTGTAGGCAGAGGTGCTTCCTGACATGTTTTGAGACTGTGATAGGGGAAACTGCATGCCATGTTACGGGACTGGGGGAATTTTCAACTTTCAGAGATTTTTTTTTTTTTTTTTTTTTGCATCAAATCCAAGGTCGTGCAGCTGATAACCTGCAGCCTGCTCTCTGCCAGCGACTGCAGTTGGTTCCCAAATGCTTGAGAGACAGGAGGGACTGACTCTCCAGGTTATTCTGCCAAACAGCTTGGCCTGAGCACTTTCGTGAGGAAAACTGAGGTCCTGCTTCAGCCTCGCTCTGCTAGAAAACATGCACGTTAGCGGCACAGGCTTGACATTTGTAGGCAATTTCTGCTACTTCTGCAGTGAGTTGTCTGAGCGCTGCACTTGACAACAGTCACGAAAGAGGATAACAAAAGGCAGAGCAACATTTGCGAGATTAAAGCAGTGTTTCTGGAATGAAAGAAGCACTGAACTTCAAACAAGTGCTTGGTATGCATTTACTTCTATTAACATTCCTCTGTATGACTGTGAAATTTGGATAACAGCCTTGTTTCTTCCAAGCATTAACCAGTTCCTCTTGGATGATCTTTGAGTTCTTGCTGGTGTAAAAGGCCTGGAAAAGGTTTTAGGTGTCAAGTTCTTACAAGTGTTTTCAAATACTCGGCTTAGAAACACTGTTTTTGTAGGTACAGGAGCACAGATGTAGAGTTTCAAAGAGAAGGATGGACAGCGTGCTGCCTGAAGCCACTTTCTATGGACTCATTAAAATCTGAATGGCTCTGAGACAAGTCCAGAAAATATTGCAAGGACGTGTTCAAGGAAAATCCACATTTGGAGTCCAAAACCACACAAAAGACGATGATGCTATCCACTGTGGTCAAGTTTTTGGAGATTCAATAACTAGACTTCTATAGGTATATGCAAAACTAGAATACATTACTCGGGAAAAACAAGCAAACCAAAAATACATGAATCAGATGAGTATCTGTAGCTGGTTAACGTGCTGCAAAAATGGGGTTAATTTCTTGCCAGCTTAAGTCAAAAAAAGCAAACTCTTCCTACACAGAATAGTAGAATTTAATTCATCATTGTAATGGAAACGCTTCTTTCCAGAAGCATGCAGAAGACCTTCAGGGATGCGTAGATACAATGATTAGCACCACGTCTAACGTGCCACATGACAGAGGCACTGTCTTGTGTGTGCCGTTAGAGGAAGTGGATACTTTTGCTTCGGTCATTTTGAATTACCAAAAAAAGTATGAAACAAAGCAGCATCTAATCCGTTTGGGCCTAAGTTTTCTGCTTGCTTTGAACCGAGGAGCGGGGTTTCCCCTGTGGGCAGTGTTCGTGCGGGGGGCGAAGAGAGGAGTCGTGGGCTGCGGTACGGCAGCACAGCTACCTGTGAGCTTAATTCAGATGAGCTGGGGTGAGGGCTGCTAACAAGATCCATAATTGCTGGTTTCACTGATGATAAAGTAGTTTTGAATGAACTAAATCAAATATTCGCTCCTGCCACAAAGTGGGACTCCCCACCCCTTTCCCTAAGGAGACCTGGAGGGTACGAGGGAGAAGGCGGCTGTGCCGTGCCGGCGTTGGCAGGCTGCTCTCGCGGCCCCTCGCTGCCGGGTGATGCCGTGCCAGCGAGGTGGGCACCGGGGGCTGTGGACCGCGAAAGGGAGGGAGGTGGCAACCTGGAGGAACAAGAAGGAGGGTCAGAAGGGTTTGCGTCGGCTCACGGGGTGCGTTCGGACACGCTCGGTGGGACGGAGGGCAGGCTCTTCTGAGGGGGCTGAGTGCTTTAATTAAGCAGGTGATGCTTTTTAAATATATGAGTATGTGTGAGAGTCCAAAGCTTTAAAGCGACCATAGCTTTTTGAACACTTTTTCCTATCAAGTTACTGGTTATGGTAGCAAGTCCACCAGACCCCTAAGGAAATTAAGTTTTAAGTAACTGAGCTGTCTGTGCGTTCCTGCCTAATAAGTTTTGAATGTCAGCCAACTTCAACTAAATTTTTTGATAGCGGATAGCTATTACCTCTTTCAATTTTAGCTGCATCTCTTACCAGTTCCATTAAAATAAGTGACTGGATGAAAGAGAGGCACCCGGTTAGTGCCCCCACTAGAGGAAAAGTGATAGTTTGTGTTTTTCTCCTACTAAACGTTGCAAGCGGGAAGGAGGAAGCCTTAGGAAACAAAGTTTCATTACTCCTGCCTCTGAATAACAACTTAATAATTAAAAAAAAAAGTAAAACCACTTTCATATACTTTGGAGCTCAGCACCTGCTTTATTTTGTGTGTGTTAATTGGGAATACGGCAAGCAGATACGGAAGTAAGAAGAAGTTGTAGCTCTCCCAACGCCTTGTGCCTGCGGTGGGGTCCCGCACCAGCAGCTGCCTGGAGTGGTCTGAAGCCTGACGGGGTGCAAGTGGGGATAGCAGGGGCTTTTTGGATCCTCCGGCCGTGTAATAAAGTTAAGTTATACTGTGATTGCTGCAACGATTGAAACTGTGGGTCCTCAAAACTTACTCTTTGTTGAGTCGTTGTCTTTCTTCCCGAAGTGCTTATTCTGCATATTGCACACCTGTTTATAGCAGAAATAATTTTGGCAGCTACAGGGGGGGGAAAAAAAGCAGATTGTTTTAGAATAGGCAGAAATTGCTTAATGGAGCAAAGAATGTGTGTCGTCAGGTTCTTTCTGTTTGGTTTTAATTGCATTCTGTGTGGGACCTGTTGTGTCAGTGAGTGATACTGTGGCTTAACAATGAATGTAAATATCGCGGTCCTTGCTATAGAAAATTGAAAGTCTGTGCCACAGACAGGCTGCATAAGTGAGATCTGGGGGGTGATGGCTTAGCGAGTAATAATGTTTGCTTACTCTGCTATGCACCTTGATTACTATGTAAATTGTGTAAATTTATGCATAAGCACATAATTATGCACATTCAACTGTCAGTTTGCCTCTACAGTAACGTGCTTTTGTGCATAAACAGTTAAACATCCTTTTCCTGAAATGGGAGGGATGGTGGTATTTTTAATTATTGTACCAGCTCTTATTCCCACTGAAGTTAAATGCAAGCTGCTTTCCAAAATCAAGGCCTGCTATATATTGCAAGAGAGTTTTGACAGTATGCAGCAGAGGATTTAGGAGAGGGACTGGGGCTGTGTTAGTTGCAGAACGTAACTTCCTTGGTCTGTGTTTTGCTTAATACTCCCATTTTCTTTTAGTCTTTGCTATATGGGTTTCAGCTGTTCAGCCTGAGAGAGTGGTAGGTACGGTACTGTCTATCGTTAGTATGTGAGCAGTAGAGTGAATTTCAGCTGAATAAAAATGAATTCTTTGACTTGTAATTGTGAACGTTTCTAGTTTGCCTTGACAATCCTGTCAAGACAAATTTGAACTTTGTCAGCAATTGTGATTCTTTGTGGGAGAATTACCAAAAGCCTTTGCTCTAGGTATCAGTCAGTGATTGCAGCCCTCATCTGCTATTTGACCAAAATTTTCCATGGCACTCAGCAGGCTATTACTTGTCACTCTGACATATAATGGAGGGGTATTTTAATTGATTTAAAAGTTAAAATCTATAGTTATTTAATACAGTATAACTGTATTACATGTCAGCGGTTACACTTGCTGTGAAAATAGGGAAAAAAGGCTTGGAATATTTTAAAAATACACGTGCAATTGATTTTACCTTCTACAGGCTATCAATAGAATCTTTATTTAGTTAATGGGAGCAGGGATTTCCTATCGTGTAATTATTGTTGATTTTAAAAGGGATTCTTGAATGTTAACTGTGCATCTAGTTACTAAAACTCCTATCTTCCAATGTTCAATAGTACTTCTGCTCGAAAGTCTTCACTTTTGTGGCGAGCTCTGAACGACTGCATTTCTGCTCTGATGTTGTTTTGTTTTATGACCTAAACCGTTCCTCTGTCATGATCTACTGGTGTCTAAAATAGATATAACGCCATCCAAATCCAAAGGGTAAGCAAAATTAAAAACTGCAAATCACTCTAAGGCTGTACAGCATGAGTGCACTTGCACGCATGCAGGTTATGTATATGCTGGAGTATGAGATCAAATGCTCTAGCAATACTGTCTTCCTAATTGCTCTTGCGGATGCAAGCATGCAGTGTCTTTCAAATTGGTGACGGTGATGATTAGTTCAAAACATCTTTTTCTATGTGTCCATTTCAAAACAAGCTCTTTTGCAAGAGACAAAATGAAGAGGGGAAGGCTCTACAAAGATGAGTGGCTCACATCTTCTCTCTCTCTCCATCCCCCCCCCAAGGTCATTCAACTTACCTGGCTTTCTAAGTTAGGAGAAGGATGAAAAGAATATCTGCATTCCTTCTACAACAGTAGGATGAGAAATAGGGCTGTTGAATACTCATTAATGTATACTCTTTTGGCCCATACTGCCTGACCCTCCACATAAACTGCAGGCAAGGGAAAACAGAGGGACCTGAAGTGTACAAATAAATGTGGTAGTCAACAATATCACCACCAACAGGAGTGTCTGTACTTTACCTGTAAATATAGAATAATAATTGTCACTTTGTGTAGCACAGGTGGGATGAGTGGGAAGTGATGTCCTGTCTGAACTGGAGCTGCTACTTGCCGTGTCCCCTGCTAATCACAATTTTTACAAGCAGACACAAAGCCTGAAAAGCCTCTTTCACCTGTGACAAAATTCACAGGTTGAACTGGGATCAGGATACTTTTAAAACTTTGTTTTTTCTATCAGTGTATTTTCTGAGAAGGTACCAGTGAGCCCTTTACCAGCAGCTAGTCATTTTAGACCAAGCAGTTACTCGCATACTTGCTAGAGCTGTGCAGGGTAGATGTTTGCCTCCTGAAGGTAAGGCAGGAGGAGGGTTGCATAGCTACTTGTTTGCACTGAAGAGAAAATGGGAGTGTTTTTCTTATTTCACCCTGGCTGGTGAATACTCTGCGTAAACATGAGAGAATCCTCTGTAGAAAGCTGGCCTATAGGGAACAGTTTAACAGATGAACTTCAGTGTGCTGGTGAAGAAACATAACGTATGGGTTATATTTGAAAGCCAGGTTATATGTGGGATCGCACACCTAGAACTTAAAGCTAGTATGTGATGGGTTTGGGCTTCATTTTGTGTTTCCAAAGCATCAACTCTTCATTCCCAGCCTTAGAGTGGCATCTTTATATTAGATACATCATTTGAAGAAATGATGGCTAGAGAACTTGCTAAGATATTGGAGGAAATCCAATTGCAAACTGTTGGTAAGCATCCTGAGAGTCAGAGAGACTGGGAAGTGAGTCCTAGGCTAGATGATGTTTGCAGATAGGCACAGTCAAAGGGCACTGGAGATGTAATTGGCCAAGCAAAGAAGCCAGTCAGAAAAATGAGGGTTTGTGGCACGAGGGTCAGCTTCACCACTCACAGAAATAGGCCACATGAAGGTCTGCCTGAATGCCTGTTCCTATCCCGTTTTTCCTTCTTTGCTTTTTCTTCTTCTCCCAGAAGCTGACAGGTGTGAATCCTGCATCTCTTTGCCCTGTATTGCCTACTCAATGCAGGCATATTCTGCTCGCTGTAACCCTTGCACGTTCCTCAGACATCACGACTGTCTTTTTACTGCACTGTCAAAACGTAGCAAAAGCCCATGAAGGCGACAAGAGGGGAACAGTAAACGAGGTAGAAGTGGAAATCACTCTGGGTTTTCCACCTTCTAGTTTTAGGAAGATGTTTTGTTGGGGCCATGGGACCAGGAAGGTGGAAAATTTACAAACTACCCCAACGTCTGTAGTTCCCGAACTTAGAGCTGTAAGAGTCGTCTTATTTCTTGTATCAAGTAATAATTGTATGCATTAAAACACCATGAACAGCTTGAATTTCTTAAAATGGAAAAATGTTAGTTAAAACGAAGCCTTCATTATTTCAAATAGTGTTTTTAGAAGTCACAGAAGATACTTCAAAATAATGTGACTATTTGCCTTTTAAAATATCTGTTAATCAGAGATGGTGGTTGGAGTTCGGCTTTTACTGTATCATCTGAAACAAGTGCCAGGCTGGAAACTTCCAGTAAAACGTAAAGCACTGTGCCTAACCTTATTAAGGATTATTACCTTTTGATTAGTAAGATCATCTTCGGCGGATTATTTCTTTTTCCAACCTTCCTTTTATGAATGCATGTAGAACTCGCTGCACGTTGCAAGATATTTAAGTCTGTTCATGTCAGGAATTTCTCTGATACGCTTATGGACTTGAGTCTTGTTGCTCAGTTCTGCATTGGTAACTCATACTAAATAATATTGTGAGCTCTCTGTTGCCTTTCATTTTTCCCTACGCCTTGTTTATGAAGTTTAGATTAGTGTGCAGACTTTCCTGCTTCTATTTTCTGTTCCTATCTGGAATTATATTATAGCATACGCTGGTACCGTAATGCTAATATGCTTTCAACATCCATACTAATTTTGTGTTGTTGGATGTGGGGGGGCACAAGGGAGTTGAAAGGGCAAACCCTCCCTCCATCCCCCCCATTAGATTCTTTCAGCTCAAGCAATAATTATACATGTTGCCTTTCGAAGCCTGTGGGATTGCTCTTATGAGTAAAGGTCTGCCATACTGGGGCTTTTATTTGACAAGTTGGAAAATAGCCTTTGTTCCCATGGTAACCTTTTTTTGTGCTTTGGTGCATTTTTTCCCTATGGTTTCATGGTTGCTCTGGAGGTTTTTCTATTGTGGTATTTTAATCCCCAGTAGACTGGGGATGGCAGTTCAGTTTACTTTTTATTATTATGAAATATTTTATTTTTTTTTTTTAATTTGATTCCAGAACTCTTGTAAACTTTTTATATTGTGTGGTTAGGACATTAATGGTGTGGTGGCTTTCTCTGTAAGCGTATCATGCACTCAGAAGATAAAGCAAACGGTTTGTAATAGGAAAGTACATACGACTGGACCAAGCTGCTTCTGTTATAAACTAATATTTTTGATATAGGTATCATTTTCGGACTCATGGGGCCAAGCCCTTGCCAGATATACCAGGTAGATTTTTGTCTCTGCAACAGAATGGCATTTCTTAAGGTTGAAAATGGTCAATACTCTGGTCATCAGTGTTGTTTCAGGTTGCTGTAATAAGGGTTTCATAAAACAAAGCTTTCAAGCAAAAGCAGGTGTTTTAGGAGTTGCTTGTTTAGACTCTGAGGGAAGAACTTGAAAAAAGTAGTGAGCTTTATTTTGAAAAGAGGCAGCTTTTTAAAGAAATGTTCTTATTACTGGTACCATCTCCCTGCATTTGGCTTTTATGTATGTTTTTCTTCTTCCTTGCTTGTTCAATTTTTCTTTGTCTCAATAGCAGAGCAAAATAGTCACGTAGTCTTGTCTTGCCTGCAATTCCTCATGGTAATGATTTCCCACTGGTGCCCCCATCAGCAGGTGAACCTCACTTGAATCACTGCATTTTATGCAGTTTTAAAAATATTGCTGACTAAGAAGGCAACAGAGCCTCACCGAGTAAACACTACTGTGCTCTCATATGAGAGTGATCAGGATGCGTAATTAGTTCACATATTTTTCAGTGGTGGAAGATGAGATGGTGCTATGAAAAACTGGATTTTCAAAGCTGTGGTTCTTGCCTTTTAGTCATGGCAGGTGAGCAGGTGCAGGAAAAGCAAGAGTTAAACGAAATCCTTGCCTCCCCCCACCCCCCCAAATAGACTTTCAATAATTAACTAGATCATTTTCCAGATTAACTGTTCCTGCCTTATCTTGCTATACAATACATAGCAATTTATAATCAGCAGCACAAATACCAACATTGCATGCATTTAAACTGCACTAATTCTATAAGTGGACCAAATATGAAAAGTTAGAGCAAATGCACTGTGAGGCTTACTGTTGTTCTCTGGCTTCCAAAGTTGGAGGTTTGCTCCTGATAGGAAACTCCTGGTCTAGGTTAACCATTCCATTTCAATAGATAACTATATTTATGTACTAAAAAAACTGCAGAACGAGTAAAATTTATTTCCCTGGGGCAGTTGGATCTTGGTACATTGTGACAGTAGTTAGAGGAGAAAAGTGCATTGCAGAAGAATATTAGGAGGACGTTACACTTCTCCGATCACTAAATCAGTGGGTAAAAAGTAGATTTATTTCCCTAGGAGATAAGTGCTCCTCAGTTTCAGTCCAGAAGAACACACTTTTGTTTACACTTAAGTTTATATTTTTCTGTAGTCAACAGATTATTTTGAGATAAAATTTGGATAGCCAACTGTAGTTGCTACCAAAAAATTTCAGTAGAGAAGGTCAAGGAAAAGCCAAGGCTTACGGCTGGATTGAGGAAAATGCTGGGTCGTGTCAGCATCCACTAAGGTAAATGGAAATTGAAGGAGCTTAGTACACTTGCTTCATTTTGTAAAATCAACATATGCCTTAAGGTTAAACTAAATACAGGAACCTGTTCATGGGTAACTACAGCACCGGAGAACCCATCAGCTTCTATTTGCAGGATAAACACTGCAATTTAAATGCTTTTTTAAAATCCTGAGTGAATCTTTTTAGATATGGGGGGGCTTGGGAGAAAGGGTGAAGACTTTTTCTGTTACCAGTGCACGTCAGAGTTTGCTTGTTACCATGATTAAGATCCAGGTATGAAAATGTGATATATGACCCTTAGGCATTGCTAAATAAAGTAACTTAATGTGAAAGCTGGAGTTGCTGAGGAAAGAAACCATCTGATTTCTCAGTTTGCTTTCTCTTAACTTTCCCTTCTGATTTCTACATGTTTCATCGTACTAAGCATTTCTTAAGAGGGGAAAAAGAAGGTATAAATACTGGATGAATTTTGTAATCTATACATTTGTATTAGGGCTGTAGTATTTGAAGTTCAAACAATTGAAAGTTTTCTGTCTTGGAATAGAATACCTCTGTGCTGAAAAAAAAAAATAATTGAGACTAACTACTAAATTAAATGTAGTATCACAGCTAATGAATTTGTCGGGGGTTTTTTTGTAATTTTTAAAAAATATACCTTCAAAGTCGTAGGTGGCAAAATAAGTTTATTTTGGTGAGATACTGGTCCATTTTTTTAAATTACAGTGAGTAATAGTGGATTGTATGAGTTCTTCATCATTAGCTGAAACAAAACAAGCAAAAGTGAATAAATGGGAATCCAAGCAAGAGCTTCAGGATCCTGAAGTTTGGGACATTTCAAAAATAATTGATCTATAGCACAAGAAGATACTATTTTCTAGGTAGTTTTCCTTCCTTAATTGAATTTCCTGAATATTTCACATTGAAAATGTATTTTCAATGGATGTTTTTATGTTATCTTTGTTATTCTGGTAGAGAGAAGACATTAAAGAAAAAAATTA
>NW_009192006.1:24663-30646 GCF_000690835.1 Fulmarus glacialis
CATTTCTATTACTTTCAGACTGATAAAATACTCCAGATGTCAGAGTAAGCGTGCACTGCTTCAGGTGTTAAGCTTGGTGTCTATCATCCATAATATGCACTAAAGTACACAGTTAGCTTTCCTGAAATACTTAGACCTTGTTCAATATTTCTGAGTCTTAGGGTTTTTGTTTATCTTTTTTTAAGGTTTAGTCTTAAAAAAAAAATCTTAGTCTTTTTTTCAACACTGCAGGTATAAGGGTTGGTAGTGGCCATATGAGTCCTATTGTTTTATCCAAGGAAACATAACCATTTCTGTAATGTCTGTTTCATCTCCGTAGGAGCAGAATAATGCCCCGAGAAACTCAGCCAGCAGAATTTGCAGCCAGGCTATTTGGCAATTTGTATGCCTCTCTGCCAAACGTCATAGGGGAAATGTTGCTCCGCCTGCATGCAGGAGTGTTGGTGCTGAGGCTCAGGGGTGGTTTGGTTTCAGGGGTCCTTCCTTAGCTCAGTGTTCATAAGGTCCCATGTGACTGCCTTCTCCTCCGAAAATCTGATTGTTTCATCTCTGCACCTTTTCAATTCTCTGTGCTTTCTTGGTCTGCTGACAAGAAGATTGGTTTATGTAGTCTGACATTTAAGAAATACCATTTTCCAGTCTGCTAGTCTGCTTTATGCAAGTAGTTAAGGAGAGAGCCAGGGTGCCTTCCTGCAGTGAAACTTTTTTAAAAATTCAGGCTACGCAAGGCAAAACTAATACTGGTCAAACCTTAGTATTGACAATTAAAACTAGCAGCATGGAGCAATATCTGGGAGATGATACGTGTCGCTGGTGGAGGTCATGGCCAATATCATTGTGTAGTGGTCAAATAATCTATTGGACAACTTTTGACCAGTATAACATTTTGGAAATAACTAGCAGAGTTATCTTGGGCAGTGAAATTATTGTTTCTATGTGAACACACACAAAAATAATGGAGGTAACGTGAAGAGGAGATGGTTATGCTATCTACTGTGATGGCTGGGTGAACGATGAGTTAAAGAAAGGAGGATACTAGGAGAGCTGCTAGAGAAGTGACCAGTCAAAGGAAGCACTTAGGGATGTAAGTTTAGCTGTGGAAACCAGGAAGAATTCAGGGGACTATTTGGAGGGAGAAAAGAGTATATTTCCAGGGTAGCATAAACTTGGTAATCAGTCTCTTGATTTTAGTGCCAGTTGCAAGGAGCTGTATCGTCATTCAGGATGGGAGTTTCTTGTCTCCCTTGGGTGGCATCGGCTGGCCTGCTGCGTTGAGGTTGGTGAGGGCCAAGCGTGTGGGTGTGCTGCTGCAGTGGCACGACCGGCTCGGTGGCGCCGGGGGCTCTTGGGCAGCTCTTGGTCAACTCTTGGCCACCTCCTGACCGTCTGAGCTTCCTTGGGTGGGGCCAAGCTCTGGTCTCCGTGCTGGGCCAGACCATCCACGTCATGGTTGTGAAATATCATTGAAATACACAGTTCTTGTTCTGGGCCCCAGGAAGGTTAGTTTCAGTAAGTGTGTGTGCAAAGTTAGCTATCATGTTTTCATGTGGCAGTCCCCAGTAGATGACGACTCTTGCTGGAGGTTACACCCCTTCAGAAACAAGATGAGAGGGTAGGAGGAGGATGCTGGCAGTCTCTGCATCTTGAATCTCCTGATTATTCTTCCTCTTAAAGGTTGTTGGTTTTTTTTTTTTTCTTCCGGTGAAAATATGATGGTGATCTCAACTTCTTTTTACCTGTGTTTTCGCATAACTTTATTTATTGAGGTGTACCCACATTCCTTCTGTTTGTTTTACTACCAGAAGACTTCTGTATGAAAAAGAAAAGTCAATGACGCGGAATTAAAAAGGACTTGTCTAGATCTCATAATAATAAAAGCGCTTGGAACAAATGAGTTTGGGATTCATGTTGTGGCTTATGCTTCTTTGGAGTGCTTCATTTTATCATCAGAGAGGCATCGTTTGTTTAAACTGTACTCCTATGTGACATCTGGTTTGAAAAGCATAATAACCTATATAATCAGCTTTTAAAATGCTGGATTATCTGTGGGTTTATTGACTCTTCCTTACAAAATCTGTTATTTCTAATTAATTCTCCATATAACTATTACTAAAGCCAACTTGCAGAGACGCAAATGAGCTTGATGGCAATGGCTAGTCAAGGTCAGCATTTAACTGCCAGTATTTGCACTGTTGAGGATCATAAATCAGGCTTATTCCTAATCACATACCCTACAACGTGACAAATGTTAGTGGAGCCATCTAAGCAACCATTTTACAAATCATTTAGAAGATACATTTGGCATGGTTAAACTGCTCCATGCTGCCCTTGGCTGTGAAAGCATTGTGATAAAATATGTATGCTCTGTTACATCTCCTGTATTTGAATCCTACAGAGTGTGTGTGTGTGTGTATGGGGGCATGTGTTTTGCTTTTTTTTTTTCCCCCTTCGTATTGGAAATAATGAGAGGCATGAAAGTAATTAACATGTAATCAACCTATGGAAACCACTGGCTTCTGAAAGCAGTGATGAGTAGCCAGCTCTATGGCAATATTTCATATTTCTTGTGTTTTCAGTTAGAAGTTTATATTGAGAGTAGGTTGCTGCCCACAAGAAATTTTCTGGGTCAACAATAGTCCATTGTGTTTAAGTTTAAAAAAAAACTATTAAATATCAGAGCAATAGTTGTTAGGCTGTAATTTGGATTTGGGCAAATGTGTAAACACAGTGTTTTCACTTGGTCTAAAGTTTAAGATTCAATCCTGCTGTGGCCCACAGATGTCATTAGATTTAGCGTGTCATTCAAATAGATCTTTGGCAGTAGGCTAATTGCTGTCCACGGAGTCAGTTGTGAAGTTCCTGATCTTTTTTTATGGTATCCGTTCTTGTTTGGACCAACTCTTCTATTTTTCAAAAAAGAGAATGATGTATTACCTAAATAATCTGGATTATTGTAACTAAACTGCTCATCTGGAGCAAAAAATCAAACTGAGCTCCAAAAAAACCCTAAAATTAAATGCATGTATATATCTGGTATAATCAACTGAATTTAACACTTAGTTTTTACCTATTAAGTGTTACCTGCCTGTAACTTTTCCCACATACCAGTTTACATTAGGGTTACTTGATAGAAATGTAAGGGATGTTTCTATGGAAAATTAATGGGAAGTATTTAGCTTGGAGCATGCATGAAAAGCACTTTCAAAGTGTAGTTTTTTTTTTTTTAGTGCAGCGTTTCTCCCTATACATATTATAGGATATAGAGCTATACTGGTTAATTAAATAATTGGTTTAATAAAAGCAATGAATAAATAAAGTGTGTTTCTGTGTCATAAACACTGGATATCTGGCCTTGAAATGAGGGTGGAGAGGTAGTTTGCTCACCAGTCAGATCTTGATGCAGATCTTGTTCACCATGGTCAAGTCGCTAAGAAAGGAATGACGACATCCTGAACATAAGAGAGATTCAGGAGGAAAAGGTGTAACCATCCGTGCGTGCCTTGTTGAGAAAGAAAAGCTTCCATGGAGAGAATGACTTAATCTAAGGTTTAGCAATATGATTTGAGCATATTTTTTGGACTCAGTCTTTTATTATTTGCAGGTATGTACAAACACCACTTTACCTTTGTATGAGGTAATACAACAGCATTTTGAATTGGCAAATACTTTGGTGTAGCATGGGTGAAAGAGAACATAAAAGACTTTAAAAACAAGCCAAACATTGTTCATTAGAAGACAGTCATAGCTAAAGCTGGCACAAATTGGAGGCGATTTAAGTACCAACAGCTGATATCAATGTTTCTTTGCAATAGAGTATTTGAGAATTGCTACATGTTGGATACTCCTATTAAGAATGGAAATACCTCATTTGTGTTTTAACCTATTCCACTTTTAAACTGATTAAAAGGATGTATGGGAGTTAATTGAATTTTATTCCAGAATGTTAAGTTTCCACCTGTGATGCTGTGGCTGAGTAATGCTTTGTATTCAAACTGTACCTTCACCTTTTAGCTATATTGAAGCCCTTTGTTTAGAGAAGCACTATATAAAATATGCTATAGATTATGTCTTAGGTAGGCACTCAGTAATAGTTGTGGATCAACTGGTGTCTCAATGTGTCTTTACTGGCTTTTTTTACCCAAAAATTCTGCGCAAGTGAAATTTTATAGGGTAGCTTGTATCTAAAAAAAGTCTCTCCCACCTTCTGCAAATCCTACATGACAGTTATTTTCAACTAAAAATAATACATACTTATATATATACAGTAAGTATATATAGAGAGTGTGTATGTGTATATGTGTGTGCATATATATATCTAAATAAAAAAACATGCACATTGTTGTGATACCCTGGAAACTTCCATTTCTCCACAGGAAGAGCTCACTAACAAAATTACCTTTTTCAGATATTAAAAAAAAAAAATCCACAGCACACTGACCTTTTTTAGGGTAGAAAGGAAAATTTTTGCTAGTCTTATGAAGAAATGGGAGCATGCAGCATCAAAATTACAAATGCCCTGAGACATTTTGGTGGTATGTCAGAATTGAAATGTTTCCCTTCTCAGACAAAATACTGCCACTTGCAATGAAAAAGCGAAAAAAAAAAGAATTTTCAAGGAGTTAGTTTTCTAGGTTATTGACATTTTCTCTAGACAGCAGACACCTTTTGAAGAATTTTGTTTAATGAGAGGCTTAATGTTTTTCATGCAGTATGACACGTGCTAGAGGGAGAAAGTCCCATTTGTTGCCTAAACAAATCCAGATGCAGAGCTGAATACCGGCACAGTCTTGGCAAATCCTGAAGAAGGTATACCTTTCCTTAGGGGTAGATTAATGTACTACGCATAGGTATGACTGTGACTTGAGCAAACAACTTATTTTAACGTAGTTTCGGTGAGGCTTCTCTTTGTCTCTCTAACATGAGCTAATGCCATCACCTTAGCAATTATCAAGTAGTGTGATGTTATGTAATGAAAGTATAAATAGCACGAGGGCTAAAACTAGTAAACCTAAAGACTAGCGAGCAGACAAGAGCAGGAATACTACTTGGAACATTCTGATTAGCATCTGAACGCTGTCATTTAAAAAGACATTTAGATTTGATGTTACAGTAAAGCTGCAGGCCAGGAGAGTTGCGGTCTTTGATCTGGAGTGACATTCGTGCCCCTGGGTAAATCACTTGGCCTCTGTATACCTCTGTAAGGGAAGATAGAAAATTGGAAAAAGGCAAAGGGTGCATACTTGAAATTTCTTAAGCAAGCTGGTTATCTTATGTTTGAATTAAGACTACCTGTGAACTTCGTTTCTCAATGACTGACGGACAAATAGCCTGTGACCCGCAATTTGAACTATCGGATTATTTCACCACCGGTGTAAAGTCTTTTAGGGTTGTTTTTGTAGTTGTTTGGCAACATTCAGAGAGATAACGTGTGAAGAAATGCAAGAGGTCACGTTTACCTGGAGAAGAGAGGCTGTGTGGAAGGAAAGACTCTCCCGAACCCTCCGGAGGCGTGGGAGGGATCCAAAGCTTTCATCTTCTTCAGTATCTGGCACGTTTCTCCAAGCGTGCCAATTACATTTGGGTGGCTTTTCCAGTTCCCAGGGGAGGAAGGGAGGGAGGAGACTCACTGCATCATGAGATGTGACTTGTTTTTGAAGAGCACTGTCTTTTAGAGTTGCCAATGGAAAATACTTCCTAAAGATACCTTCGGAGAGTCATGGTTTTAAAAAACCCAACAACAGAAATGCCCCATCTTTTAAGAAGGCAGTAGGTGGTTGAAGCTGGGTTTGCAAGATGCGTCGGTCTGCAAAACTTTGGGATGGTTTCTGAACCTCTGGTGCTGCTTTTCTGGCACCTACAGTCACATGGAAGGGTCTTCTGCAGTTGCAGAATGGAAAAGCCCTTCAAAACTACTTCGGAAGTAAGCTGTTAAATTACAGAAATATTAGATATAAGCTCAAGGACCGCTGTAGTGGTAAGCAGG
>NW_009192006.1:30677-57002 GCF_000690835.1 Fulmarus glacialis
CGGACAGGAGAGTGCATACCACTTCGGTGCACTACTTCATAACATGGTCTTAGTGGTTTTATTACAGGTATTCCTTAGCTGTAAAGGCTTGAAACAAACAAATAAACAGAAAGAAAATTTATAGCTATCAGGTCGCTGCCAGAGTGGTTTGTTTGTTTGTTGTTTATTTTCCGTTTTAATCATCTGCTACCAATAAATTCCACTGCCCTTGTGGTAACTTCTCACATTAACATTGATATATTATGGGTGTTTTAAAACAGACAATAAAAATATTGCACTTACTAATTAAAGCAATTCATGTATTCAACCAGGCACTGCCAGAAAGAGTTGTGGTTTCCTAATTGTTAGGTGCCTTGAGCAATATACCTGTTATAAATTCTTAAATGAACTTTGCATTATGGCTAGTGTGATTTGAAATATTCATAGCTGTTTTGTTTGGTTTTGTTTTGTTTTGGTTTTTTTTTTTTTTTTTTTTTTTTTTACTCCAGCTCTTCACTGAGAAGTGTATCAACTGGATCTTCGAGACCTTCCAAAGTGTGTTTGGTGTGTGGAGATGAGGCATCTGGATGTCATTATGGAGTGGTTACATGCGGCAGCTGTAAAGTTTTCTTCAAGAGAGCAGTAGAAGGTAAGAAAACACAAAACAAAAAACATCAACAAAAAAGAAAAAGAAAAGACAAAATACATGGAGGTTTGGGGTTTTTTAAATAGAAATATATACATACACGCACATATATGTTTTCCTATGTGTCTTCTGCTGTTGATAAAATTCTGTGTTGTTAATCTGAAAAAAAAAAAAAATGTTGAATGAACTCCAATTAAGTGTGGTATAATTTATGTAGAATATGCCAGGGTGTTTTGCAACGTACACCTTCTAAAGGGTGCGTTGTTTTACTTCATGCCACTCCTGAATCAGGCTGCTTCTCCACCCCTCCAAGTGGATTTTTGTAATTTTTAATGGAGACAGATACAATTGATGTAAACATACTCCTGCTTCTCCTGTACTGGAGGATGAATACAGTTGTCTCATCATGCTTTGGCAGCATTATTTGACAATACAATTCACTCAGGTTAGTTATCTCCCTGTGGGTACTCCAGGGCTTTCGACTCAGTAGTGCATCTGCTCGTCTTTCAGCAAAAGAGAAGTGGCTTTACAGTACTGTGGTAGATTGGTGATGAAGCAGGAGTTTGATCATGGTGGTTTTCTTAGAGATCGTTTTCTTCATTAAGGACTAGGACTTTCATGAGGACTATATTTTGATAGCTTTATCATCACAGGAATGTTTTGCTGACATCTCCCTATTTTATGTTAATTATGGTATAGCTAGTCTTTCCTGGGCATCTCAGTAGAAAGAAGTTAGGATCACTCAGAGTGCTACAGGACCTCTGGTAGGCATTGCCTCTCCATGATTTGGGTTGTTAGGGTAGAAGAAAATGTTTGAGCTTTACAGACTTTGTAAGCCACTTCAAGTGATAAAAATTAAGTTTTTAGTACTTGATAAAGAATAAGAGTTCATGGCATGCAAAGGACATAAATACTCTATAGGTTTTTTGAAGCCTTTGCTGATGAGTAGATGTTCTTACAACCACTGATGAAGCAGGCGATACCTACTCACTGATTTATTTTCATGAAGAAAAACCTGAAAGGAAGAAAATAGGCTCTTTATATGGTGTCCAGCTTGTGCCCTGGGAAGAGTGAGGCAGTGTGTGATGTGATTAATTTCTTCTGTGATCATTAAGTCTGCTGCTGATGGCAATAAGGATTTAGCGCTCTGTTAAATAGACCTGGAGGGCTTGTGCGTCATTGAAGCCAAGACCTCATGTAGTATCTCTCTATCAATCTATCTATCTACCTATCATCAAAAGTGTCAATCTAATTGAAATGAACTTCCCAAAGTTATAAGGACATGGAAAAGGTTTCCCCCTTCTGAAAGCATTTTCTCTTACTGTTGTGCAATAGCTGACCTTGATGCCTTCGTTCCCTAACTTCTTCCTTGAGTTTTCGGTCGCTTCATTAGCACATGAACTGGAAAACCTTACTTATTTTCACCGAGTGGTTTCCTCCATGTGCTTCCACACCACATCATGGATGGGTCTTCAGACATCCATGTCTAAGCTGGCTTCTGAATCATGAGGATATTTTTTTGTTGTGGTGGTGAGGTTTTGCAAACGCCTGCACATACTGTATGAAGTGAGCACCTTTTCTTATCTTCCTTCCTCCTTTCCTGCCTTCCAGGAAAGATTCCTTCCTAGTCTCGAATCACTGTAATTTCAAGGTGCTGTGTATCTACATTTACCATGCGCCTCTCATTTGATGTCCTTTCTGTCATAATCTGATGGATACCCCTATCCAACTTTACAGGAATTTATGAAAAATTACCAAGGATTCAAGGATTCTCTTTGTGAGTTAACGAAGTAGCAAGACTATGTTTCCAAGCCTCAGAAGCCAAAACTGTTAGGAAAGGATTACTCTGTAATCAGTCATAGAAATACATTTTTAAAATGTAGTTAAAAGTTATCAGTAATTACTGAAAGTTTGAGTTAAGCAAAAAAATTTCAAAAAATGAAAGACAAAACAACTCTGTCATCCCTAAAAATTCAAGATAGGAGTTTTAAATTAGCTTAAAATACATTTTTAGAATTATTATATTAACGTACATGTTCCTACCAGTGGTATGTGAACACTGTCTAGACTTCTGCTTGGTATGCACATGACTCTGAACTCTTGATGCTACCGCTGGCATTATTGTTACGCAAACACTGAAAATTTGGCTTGCACTTTTCTGTTTTTATATATATATTTGTGTGTATATATATGCATTGAAGTAGAGTATTAGCCACAAAAGGACATAGCAGAAACATAATACACATTTTGGCCACAAACATCCTGAAACTATCAATGTGAATAAAAATTTGTGTAGGTAGTTTTGTAACAACAAAAATTTTTTTGTGGAGTCATCATAAATTTTTCAGTCAGGTATACATGACCAATAAAACACCCCATCCTGAGGTTTCCTATTTTAAATGAAATATTTGTAGTAATTACTCTATATCATATGTTCATGAGGATGTTTTTAAAACTATGGTAGTTCAGTGCATGGTATAAATGGAAAATAAATCAAAGTGGAAGAACTACCTTAAATGTAGATCCTGGGCATACCTGTCTCAGCTCTGAGCTAAAGCTGTATTCTTTACTTAAGTGCTTGCATTCTTGTCTTTATTACAAAGAAAACAGTAAAACTCCCTCTGTGAACATAGAAACAACTTTCTGGGGAATTTATAAATACAGTGGCTAATTTACTTGAGTAAAAATGAATTGTTCCTTCTCTAAAAGATTGTAGTAAAAGAATAGATTCCTCAAGTTTCATTCACCATTTCCCTGAAATCATGTGTATAGCCTTCTTAAAGATTTATGAATATTTCTCCAGTTACATTTTACACACTTTATATGCGTGCGCACACGCACAAACACGTATTTCTTACTTGATCCACTAAACATTCTTCAGTAGAAAGTGGCACAAGAAATTATATTCTTTCAAAAATGGCCTCCTCTTCCAATTGTTATTAAATAAAGTAGCCACAGCTGGTGCCATTCTCACAGAACCACGGAATGACTGAGGTTGGAAGGAACTTCTGGAGGTCATCTGGTCCAACCCCCCCTGCTCAAGCACGGCCACTTAGAGCCAGTTGCCCAGGACCATGTCCAGACGGCTTTTGAATATCTCAAGGGCTGGAGACTCCACAACCTCTCTGGGCAACCTCTGCCAGTGGTTGGTCATCCTCACACTAAAAAAGCGCTTCCTCATGTTCAGACGGACCCTCCTGTGTTTCAGTTTGTGCCGTCTTTGAACAGAGCAGCTCTTCTTCTTGAAGGGGAAGAGGCTTTTGGTCAATAGTTTCTGCTGATTAAATGAAAGTTCTACTTAGTTTAGTCTAAAGAGTTACATACTGATAGTCCTTCAAAAGATATGGTGGGATGGAAACCGTGGGAGAGAGCAACTGGTGTTCAGGTGGAAGGACAAGAACAAGTGTTCTAGTTGAAGATGTCCTTGCTCATTGCAAGGGGGTTGATCTAGATGACCTTTAAAGATCTCTTCCAATCCAAACTATTCTATGAAGTGGGGAGACAAATTGTGTCAAAAAGCATGGAAACAGAGAGAAGGGGGATTTGGAGAGAGGGACCGCTGCACACCGCCCAGCTCTTTGGGTCTCCGCTAGAATTGCTGATGTTGTCAGCCCGCCTTGATCAGCTTTTGAGTGCCAGTTCCTTTGCGCTCCTCTGAAATATAAAACAGAGGGATTATAACAGAAAAGAACAACTGCATTGAAATTTAAAAACAAGAAAGTACACAACAACAAAGAGACTAAAGTTTGCATTTCCAATTATAAATCTGGTAATTGTATTCCCAGTGAATCTTATTTTGGGGACTTGCAGGAAATGTCTAATGAATTTATGAGAGGAGAGCTGTAGACCAAAAAAGTATTAAAATGGGTTTATTGGTGAAATTTCAAAAGTAATTTCAGATGGAACTTGTTACAGGGATGTAAATTATCGAAGTGCAAAATTTTGGTATCAAGTAAGCATGAACTTTTTGCTGACTGACTTGGTGAACAGGGGTCTGCTATGAAGAAACGTGATTGTGTCATTAATGTAAATTTGATCTGACTTGCAAACACTAAAATCCTTTAATCGTAAAAGTGTCGATAAATGGTGTCACTGCAAGAGTTAAGACATTTGTATTTATAATACATTTTTACCTAGAATAAGTATATTGTATGATTTTTCTAAACCACGGATATGGCCGGTCATAAAGTTATTTAAACTTTAATTTATAATCATCAATAGAGTCATATATACTGGAAATACACTATACTGTGAGGGAACCTAAAGCACCTGGCCAGTTTTGTCTTCCACTGAACCAGCTTTCTCTAAGGAGAGTAACAGGCTTGAAGTCAGAAATCACAGCTGTTCTTGCGTATGCTTTGCATATTTAGTCTTCATTTGTTCAACTTCCAGACAAGTATGAGGTAATCTGTCCTAAATCAAAATTTATATCACTTCCTAAGTTGCTAAAGTTAATCTTTCATTTTTCCTTTGGCTTGAAGGTAAGAAAAAGGGAAGGCGTTTTTTCATCTCCAAATGGTGCTAAAGACTACAGCAAAAATGACCATCTTCTGCCAGTTATTTTGCATATTTGCTGGGAGATTTTTGACTACTTAAAATGGAAGAATTAAAAAATTACATCATATTAGTTATAGGGAAGCTTGTCCTTTTTTAAATACGAAGATGTGATGTTCAATAAATTTCAGATTTTGCTGTTGATTTCTGCTCCAGGGGTTTGCCGTAAAGGTAGTTCTGCTATTTTAAGTCAGAAACTTAAATCTCTTTTCACCTCTGAAGTAGAAACACAGTCACAGCAACAGACGTTTCTAGGGTTGCATTTCTTTTTCACCTGAATGTTTGCTATTTGCCTATTTAAAATAGGGTGAAATTTGGCTGAAGGAAATTTTTCAAAGTCTAATCTGATGCCATCTTATTTAAATGGCCTCCTGGATATAGTAAATGTGCTGTACACTTCAGCGAGCAGCCTAGTAAGAAAGAAATCCTACCTCCGCTGCGTGTTTGAACAGCAGGTTATCCAAGACTTCACTTCAGTAGCGGAAGGGATGAAATTTCTTGTGTAGCAATCTGCAGGGACTCAGCACAGCTGTGGGAACGGAGGTTGCCTCAAAGATAGGGTTACGGAAAAGAAGTGCCACTGTTCATCTCCCTGTGTGCCAGGCTGCTCTGAAAACACAGAAACAAAACAACCTGGGCTGCGAGATTGAGGGTCCAACCCACCAGTCACCTGGGATAACTCCCAGTCTTCCTTGCCAGGCACCGAGGCCAGTCTTTTTGCCATAACCAAAGGGATCCAACAACATTCTAGAGGCTTATCTTTGCATGAAGGATTGCAAGCTGTTGCCAGCCTGAAAATTCAGTGGTAGATAAATTCAGTTCTTTGGCAACCATTTAGCAATGGGCCAGATGCATAATATCCCAGGGATATTCCGCCTCCCCCCGCCCCCCACACTGTAAGAACTTCCCAAGGCTCTACACCCTCCGGTAGAAAATAAAGAGAAACTAAAGCCTCTGTGTATGCCTTCTGTTTTTTTTCATTTGAACTGAGGTGGAAAAAATATCAAGGTATGAGAATTTAAATGCTGGAATACATAGCTCTTGAATAATTTGCTTAATTATCATAACTTACATTTTTATAAAATGCTGCTGGTGAACAGGAAAGTTTACCTTATTGATCATTTAAAGGACCAATATTTTTTTATGCTGTAGAAGCTGAAATTGATACACACAGAAAGGCGTTTTCCACACCATTTTGCAGTGTGTGTACCCATGAATTTTGTAGGTCTGTATTACTAGAATTAATTATACATACAGTTCTTCACTCTCCACTCTTCTGTTCATTCACTGTAATGGAGTCAGTGTTTTTCCATCACAGGCTGCAATTTTCCTTTTATCCACTTTCATAAGGTCAGTGGCCTCTCTAAATTCTACATCACTCAGTATAGATGTCCATATGTTTTCATAGAAATTTCTATGTGGGATTTGAAGTTGACTCTGTTCCTGACCTGTTGCAAGAATCTGTTTTACAACCTATCAAACAGAAATATTAGGTGAAGAGCAAGCAGATGGGTGATCTGCTGAGGGCAAGTGAGCTGGTCAAATTCATGTAGCAGCTGCTACTCTTACTTGATATGCTATGGTTAATAGGTGTAAAATAAAATTTAAATAATTAAGTCATCGTAGGTTTGAAGCTGCCATCAGTGTTCCATGCTTTCATAGATATAAAAAGGACTTTTCCTGGTTTTCACTCTGGCAGGCAGTATTGCTCAGTGAAATGAAGTCTTCATTCCTTCTCCTGGTTGGCTTTAGTTACTAGGGGATCGGAGTTCAGGAGGCTGGTGGGAGGAAGGAGCTAGAAAGGTTTGCACTGGGACTCCAAAAAGGGGAGAAAAACCAAGCAGCACAAAGTGTGACACAAAAAAAAGGAAAGATTAACAAAGGATGGAGCATGTATTACAATAGAATATTTTAGAGCTGGGGAGAGGTGGAATGGGAGCAAAAGTTTTCCTTGTGGCTCTTGGAATACGTGGTCGGCATGAGAAACTCCAACTGACGCTCAACAATAAATGCTGGATGCATGTTAAATGTGGAGTGCAACGCTAACAGAGCAAGCATATTGTGGTAGCGTTTCAGAAAGGAGGGGGTAGGCTTGGGAACCATCTAGGCGATACAGTGTCTTGGTTTTAAAACAAGCAAAGAATGGGTGAGTTTAGCAGCTGCGGTGCCACAAAGAACCACAAGTTGGTTAATGGCCGGGAAAATGATTTGAAAAAATATTTTATATCAAGGAAGCTAAAAATCTGTATTCATTCCTTTCCAAAAGCATTAATAATTTCTTCCCGCCCCTAAGGCTTTCCAACATTCGCAATTTTTTTGATTGTAACTGTTATTTACTGTGTAAGTGGGTGTTGCTGTAGAGAGGGAGGGAGGAGTACAAGGATGAGAATTAAAATACGGGCTGCTGTTTAGCCTTGAAAAACGTCGCACAATGCTGGGAGGTCTGCATGCAACTGTTCTTCTCCTGCACTCTCTTGTTTGTCTTTTGTTCTTTGTTTTATGAATACGAATTCCTAGACTGCTTCATCTATAAAATAATATATTCAGTAGGGGATAGCCAGCCTGCACAAGCACAATGTGTAGTAAGCGGAACATATATGCAGTGGTAAGGTTGGTTTATCTTAGGTAACAGCCTTCCATCACCACAAATTCAAGCGTCATGCAGGCTTTCACGTGCTTGCCTTCTACATCCTTATGAGAGAGGGGAAATTTTGGCATTCTCATGATGTGACAGGGAACTGAGTTGCAGTAATTTTTTTTCAGTTGTTTTCTTTTTTAACACGTCACAGGGTAATATTCCGGTAGATCAGTCTTCACAGAGGTGGCATGGCCCTGTGAATGCATTCCGATTTAAGGTAGCCACAAATATTTTGGCTAACAAAAGTTCAAATGTCACAGCCATTAATTCAGTGTGTTCTTGAATACTTCAACTGCCTTTTCTTTAACAAGGAATGGGTTTTTTCTATATGCTGCATAGGGAAGGTAGACAGGGTGCTTCCTGGGAAATTCATCTTTTCAGTAATAGTTCCAAGATGGCTGAGCCACTTGTGTAACGTAGTTATACAAAATCCATATGTTCAGATGCACCAAGTATTTCAAGCAAACAGGGAAGTATTCATGCCATTATGGTACAAACGATGCTGGGAATGCTTATGTGGAGTATTGTGTATACTTCTGGTCACCAGCACGGCAAAGACAGTTTGATTCAGAGTCAAGTAAACACATTAGGAGAGCTTCTGAGATGATCTGGGGAATAAAAATTTATCTTATGTCAGGTGACTAAATGCTTTTAGCTTTTTTTAGCTTACCCAGAAAGAGTCTGAGTTGGGACATGATTGCTCTCTATAAATATTTCACAGTTGAGGAATAGACAACTGAGAGGGAGGAGAGTTTATTTTGAACTAAGAACTGTACTGAAATAAGAGCAAATGGGTAAAAATTACATTAGTTAGTTTGGTATTTTGAGAAGGCTGCAAACCACCAAAAAGAAGGACTTTTAGGGGCACTTTCCTGAAAGGAGTCAGAAGGATTTAAGTACCTGCTCTGAAATGAAGTGTAAGAGAAGTAACTGATGTATAATATGATTCGGTTATCTGTGATAGTAAAGGATAAGTCAAAGAGGTCTCTTTTGGTTAATATTGTGTCCTGGTAAGGCTGGAGAGTTCATGTGACTCAAAAAATGAAGGAAGTAGGAGTAGTGAAAGAGAGGATGAACCAACTAACACATTTTTAGGATATTCCACTTGTAATGATGGTGAAGATCTTTCACAGGGATACAGGACTCCAGTTTTTAAAAATTGATGTAAAGTGCACAGATCTTGCATAAGGCAGAATTGCTTTGTATTTGTATTAGCAGATGAATGTCTGTCTCCTGCAATGACTTTTCTCATTTTGAGTTCAGAAGAAAGCTTAGGAGAGTGAAGTCCTTTTGAAATAACTCCGTCCTGTCCAGCTAAGCCTCTGCAGGTACCCTCAGACTCCATCAGGTGACCTCGTGCTTGGTTACATTTGCTGGTAATCCCCTCAGTAAGAGCCTGGCTACTGAGAAATCCTCTGTCATTGAAGTATAATTGGTCTGGCTTCTTGGACACCGTGCTGCTGGGGTGTTTTTGTAATGCCTAGTACAACACAACTGTAAATGGGTAACTAAAGCATGAACGTACATTCAAATTGGCGTTTGCAATTGGACATAAATATATGTACAAGATCTTCTATATCAAACAGCATAAAGCATATCCAATATCATAAAACATCCTTAGTAAGATGCTTTAGCTCCTTACAGCTATGGTACTGCTTCTTAAGAGATACCACTTTATAAAATGCTGTTATCTACCTGCCTTGGCAGCCTATCGAAGCAATGTTATAATTTTAACTTTTAGTAGCAAATAGCACTTCTCTTCTACAACCCTCAAGGTTCAGAAAATTTTTAGAGCCTGAAAATGCTCTTGCAGTCTCAGGTTAAGTACTTAAGAGCCATAAGGGGATAATCCCACAAGGTGCCTTCAGCGAAACAATGTTAGAGATAAGGAATTTTGCAGTGTCGTGGCTGAAAGGAATTCTAGATAGATAAAACCTCAAAATAAATATATAAATACATAAAGCCAGAAATAAAACATCTTTTTGTACCTCCTAATCCCATTTTAAATAAAAGGGTGGGAAAACAGTCTCCAGACGAAAAAAATGAGATAAAATGTACATACAGATCTGTCTGTTATAGACAGGGGGAACAAGGCATCTGCTAGCATCTCGGATATAAATAGAGTGGGAAAAGGTAATGGCAAATCTCCCATTGCCTTAAAAGACGCCAGGATTTCAGCCTTTTCTTGCAGCACAGTTTTAGGTTCTTGAAGGTTGGGGGTGCCTCTGTTAGGTTTGCAGTCTAGACTTAGACTCAGGCAGTTTTGTCAGGTTTTTTAGGAACAATAATGGCCAGTGGTCAACTTTGAAGCCCACAGCTCTTTATTGAGGAGAGGAAATTCTGTAAGACAGACTTACTACCTGGTTTTAACCTATAAAATTGTTTGGTGCCATCTCTCACGGCTGAGTTGCCAAATCCAGGGCCCTAAGAAAGGGAACGTGAGTCAGTCAGTCCGTTCCCACCTATTTCAAGAGTGATGATGATGCGGGGCTTTTGTATGTACCTTGCCCACACTAAGAGCAAGCAGAAACAAGCAGGCTTCTGTTCAGCCTTCTCAGGTGTCGGGTGAAGGGCTGCCAGGAGCTGCTGACACTGTAGCGGGGAGCTCCGTGCTTGCTGCAGAACCGATGCGGCGGCTGGGGCAGCTCTTGGAGTGGCCAGTACGTGAGCTTTCTCCGTAGTGCGTACGTCCCGTGCGGCTGTGTGATGTAGGTGTAGCTGAAGCCTAAAGTCTGTGTTTAGGCTCCGCACGCAGCAGATGAGAGCGTGTGCCTGGGATTCGTGCGTGCTGTGGTTCCTGCACAGTAACACTCGCTGCTGTCCTGCTCCTGTTCACGGGCAGCCTGGCAGACCCTTTGTTCTCCCGTTTCAGAGAGTGGCAGGGCCGCCTGAGGTGGTTGTGTCCTCTGCCACCCCTTTCTGCTCCTCTGTGTGGGTTCTTATATTAGGTGCGATGGTGGGTTTCAGGGGTTTGAGCTGGGTTTTTTCAGTTTGCTATTTTAAAAATATGTTGGGGAGGAAAAAAAGCAAGTTTTGCAAAATCACAACTAAATATGAAAATAATGAATGCTAGTGGCCTGCATAGTCTTTGTTCACCTGCACCGCCTGTAATGATTTCTAATTGAGCCTTAATTACACAATCACATACAACTTTTTCCATTAGGCCTCTGCCTTGTTCATTGAACAGATTGGATAACGTTCAATTAATGAGCAGCTATTCAATATATTGTATTCTTCTCATTGCTCAATGTATGGTCCTGTGCCTTCATTGCTGATTACTATTCATCCCTTGCTCAGAAGGCATAATTACTCATTTCTTACAGAGCTTTTCTCTGGTGCTCATCACTAAACTATCTAAGTGCTTCACAATCATTGTTTAATTTATCCTTGCAATACAAGATAAGATGAGTGGTTATCACCCCTGTTTTACAGTTGAGGAGTTAAGACACAGATTAAGCTCAGACATACCCACTGATTTGGGGTTCATGATTTATAATATTTAGGAGCTCAGGGGGCAGAAGTACTTGGCATTTTATAACACTTAATATGTCCAAAGTGCAATCTGAGTATAGCATTTCTTTGATACGGAAGTTATGCCTTGATCACTTTGTGCCTTTGGGACTATCAAAGGCTGTGCTAATGTGCATAGGTTTATGACAAGAGCACTGTGTTGTGTGGATTAACTTTGTCTAGATGAGAGACCGTTATCATATAATCACAGAATTGCTGAGGTTGGAAGAGACCTCTGGAGATTATCTAGTCCAACCCTCCTGCTCAGAGCAGGTTGCTCAGCATTGTGTCCAGGTGGATCTTGAGTATCTCGGAAGGCAGAGGCTCCACAGCCCCTCAGGGCAACCTGTTTGACCATCCCCACCACCAAAAAAAAAAAAAAAAGTATTCTTGCTCTTCTTGAAGACAAAAGTGACACCTGCATCCTTCTATTCCTTGGAAGCCTCACTCAATTGCCACGATCTTTCAAAGATAATCAAGGGTGGCCTCTCAGTGACATGAGTCAGCTCCCTCAGCACTTGTGGGTGCAACCCATGACGTCCCATTTGTTATACGCTCCCTAGACTGATCCTCCTCCTCCCAGAGTAAGTCGTCTTTGCTCCAGACGTTCCCTCCACTGTTGCTTTTCAAAGCAAAAGGATCTGCTTTTGATTTAGTTGATTCTCACGTAGAAAATGTCCCTGACATTTTCTGCTCTATCAAATTGCTTTGCTTTACATTGATGGGCTTTGCAGTCAGTTAGTTGAAAAATAAATAGCTCGGACCAAAGGAAGTGAGTGCAGGAGAAAGACAGCCAAGAGCTACCCTCTCAGAGCCTGGTTAACTGCTAGAGGAGCTCATGCTTCTGCCTGGACCTAACAAGATCTCCCGCTGACTCACACTGCTAGTTAATATGTGGTTGCAAATGGGAAAGACAGATTTAAAAGCTCTGTCAAGTCTGAATGATATTCTGCCTCTCAAGATTAACTCCCATGCTTCCTGACAGATTATTTTTTCTGATTTATTAAATAATAATTTAAAAAAAGGTCCATCTGCAAATTGTCTTCAATGGTACACCAGATGACCAGTAATAAGAGCAAAAAGCTGTAATGGAATTACTTTTTTAGGCAGTAGGTTTTTATGTGTATTGAAACTACTCAATGACTCTCGCCTAGAAAAGAATATCTGAAGAAATTCAAAAGGACTAAATAAATGCCTCAGAAAATAAACGTGGAAAGGTTATATTTTAGAAATCTTTTCTAGAGATTTAGAACTGACTTCCAAGTCACAGGGTGAGAAAAATACTAAAATGGAAATAGCCTCTGCGATGGAAAGACAGATGCCTTATTTTAAAAGACAGTGTGGTGTTCATAAAACAGAAAAACAGTATAACATTGGTTTAGAAGAAAATTGTGTTTCTTTGAAACTTTTGGTGCTGTTCTTGCAAAATGGCAACAAAGGGCATTGCCATTTGTGTGTTACTGACCATTCTGATAAACAGAATATTTTGAATTCTTGTAATTTAATGTTCCACACCTTTTCCAGAAAAGGTGTCATTACTATCAGCATTAATGCAGTTGTACCAGACTTCTACATCTTGTCTCCTTTGCCTTTAAGTCTTCCTGATTCTTGCTGAAAACCATATCCACAATAGTGGAATTTTCTGCACTCGTTTCCTGTTCACGGCATATTTGCATTCATTCAGGCTACTACCAGGCATAAGAACTAGAGCATAGTTTTCTCATTTGTACCCGTCTATTTATTTTACTTCATCTGGAAATTGGTTTATGTTGCACTCTAATACAGAAAAGGAGTGGACTTGATGTTTCATACTTACTGTTGCAAAACCCGCTCCCTCGTTTCTTTACATGTAACAAATAACTAATGTGACTCATGTATTGGGGGTAGACATATGGCAAGCAGTTCTTGCAACGTCAGAACAGCGATGCTTATTACAGAGCAGGGTGATGGATGATATCAGAAAAGGTAATGTTACTTTCTTAGGGAGAGACTGCGTGTGGGAACAGAGCAGAACAACCGAGCTGTAACTTTTTGTAACAGGAACAATTTAAACTGCAGTTTGAAGGTTTCCAAACCTTTTGCATGCTCTGCACAAGTACTCTGCTAAGCCTTTTCTTCATTAGGCTGGGACAAAGTTTTTAATTTAAAGTTAATGCCTGTGGGGAAGAAGTGCAGTAGTTCTGTAGTTCCAAAACTTGGGCATTTATGCAAGTTTTCTATAAACATTTTAGGAATCTGACTATATTATTCCATTTCTGAAAGGGCATTTTTTTGTCTAGGGTATTTAGCTGTAGATGAGTATTATTATAAGTATTTTCACAGACTTGTGCTCTAATTTTTTTCTAAGAATAATTATATATTTGGAGCTAAGCATTCAATTATTTATTCATCCATTTTACCACGTGGACTTAGCAAATGGACTTGCGTTAGCCTATACACCATATCATGCATGCAAATTCCACTCTTAACAATACTGCTTGAAATTATGTAAGTGATAGGTGCTAATTTTCTCTGATACAACAGAATGATAATGATGGACTATTGGGAAAAAATAATAATAAGTACTTTTTAGATTGTGTGCACTGGCATACTAAACTATTCATGAAATTAAAAAAGGGAATGAAAAGACACTAACCTATTTTAAAATTGTCTTTTACTTGCAGTCTTTTTAGTAATAACAGGAAGACAGTATTCCGACAGTGATAGCACCACATTCATGAATGAAACTATCTATCAGGTTGTACATTCATTTGTTTGGGGGGAGGACGGTTGTTAATGACTTCGTATGCAAGATGCACACAGCCAGGCAGTTGAATTCTAGATATTCAAGTGTTTTATAGATCCTGAGAACTACAAGTGGTATTTCCTATTCTCATACTTCTGCAGTGTCATCATGCAGGTACTCTGTGCTGAATGTAGGGCAGCAGGCAGTCTGTCAAGTACAAGTAGATGTGTGTATATTTTAATACAGCAGCATTGCGTACAGCTTTATAAAGTAAATTAGGGTGTTGGAAAATAGTGCAAGTACTCGGATACAGTGTTCACACTGAGCTGCATCTTTTGCTGTTTCACTTCTATTTTGTGAAGGAATCCACTTCCATGTAAGAAGTTTTAGAAAGAATACCTACCAATTATTCCATGTTAATTATTCATTTAAAAGTAGGAAGAGGAAATATGACAAGGATGAGAGCTTTCAGTGACTGTTTAATAATAAAAGATCATTCGTGGAAAGCTTATGAAAAAGTGAAGGACATAAAAGCACAAGCAAAACATATGTATTAGTACATGCTCAAAGAGTTCTGTGATAAGACAGAACAGGGTTGAACAGCAGAGGTTTTTTGAAGAGTATTTGGGTAAATTTGCTTACTTGAGCATCCCTTTTTCCATGGAGTTAGAAAATGTTCCAGAAATAGAGAACTAAAGGACAGTATCATCTTTCTGACTTTCGTTTGAGCCCTTCCTATTGCCATTCTCACACTTACTGTATTTTCTATTACCATTCCACTAAGAACGGGAGAAAGTCCTTTTTACTGTCACAATTCTTTCTGTCCTTGAAGCCTTCAATAACAAGCTCACGGCGCAAGAACAATAAGCCACCAAGAAAAAAAAGTGGGAAAAGCTATGTGTGCTTCTACAAGCAAAGGTGCCCACTTAGGTTCAGCATGCAAAGACAGACCTAAAGTATTGCAGTATAATGCAGGTGGGGGTAATCCAAAATCCCTGTGCGTGTGCTTTATGCGGATTATGCAATCCGTAAGCCAAAATCAGTATGTGAATTTCTTGGAGGCTTCACTTAAAATGAAGATTGTCAACTGAAGAAGTGAGGGAAAATCCTTAGGATTAAACTATTTCCATCCAGGTGTGGGACAAATTAAGATTTCAGCTGAAATCAGGAACAAAGGTTTAGAAAGAGAGGGAGGGAGGGCCTCAGGCATCCAGAAGGGGGCACAGAGCAGGCCACAGTAAAAACATTTCCCCCGTTCCAGACATGGGGGTAACATCTTAAAGTGGGACTTGCCAAGACTAATAAAGGAAGGTTAAATTGAGAGAAGATGATTGAAGTGAGAGAAGAATACTTGTTCAGAAAACATTCTTGGTGCTCAGGCCCATCCTGTCTGTCACAGAATGAGCTGGCACGTGCTCATGCACGTGTTTAGCTTGTGTATTTCTCCCGTGCTCTTACAATTTGCTCTGCATGCTTCCTCAGCTCTCTGGCTCCGGTAGGAGAAGGGTTTGCAAACAACAAACCCATTTGGGAACATGAGGAATACATGTGATAATTCAGCCTAAGGGACATAGGGGGCCGTGTGGCTGAGTCTGTAAAGGGGTAAAATAGCCAACCTGTCTGCAGAGGGGGGCCGTCAGAAAGGGTTTTGGGGACAGGGGTCTAAACAGGGTCATCTGCAGCAGTGCAACAGCTATTCTGGAGCACATTTTAGTAGACTGCTCATGAACTTGGTGACAGCTGAAGTCAATCTGTTTCTTCCCTTTCTTTCTTTCTTTCTTTCTTTCTTTAAGATGTGGACTTTTTCTCAGTTAATATGTGCAGTGCAGGTATTATGTTTTTTCACTGTTTGGTCAAATCTGTCATATGTAGTCATCTTTATTAATCAGCCTGTCAGGGTTTTTTTTCTTTTTTTTTTTTTCTTTTCTTTTCTTTTTCCCCATGGTATGTAAGCATACTGTACCTTTTGTTTCCTGGGAGCCCTTGACCCTCAGCAGAACTGTGGCTTTTCAGTGCTTGATTAGCTGGGTTAATTTCATTTTGCACAGCTATAACTAATGGCCATTTAAAACTGCCAGAAGCCCGCCGTGGGTTTCTCCTCGTGCCTGACTGTATTTGTGAGCAGCGCATTAATCAGCACTCTCTGTCACGCTTTATTGCTTAATGATGAGGGTTAACTGACCACTTCCTAGTAATAATGAAAAACAGAGGTCAGCAATCACTGGCTGGGCAAAGAGAGGATCTCTTCCGACTCATACTTTTACTCCTTCGTCTTCGGGCAGCGACAAATGTGTCTGCTCCACCACTTAAACATGAACACTTATCTTTAAAGTTCATCTTAATTATAGATCAATCCATGTCACGTGTTTACCCAATCGAAACAATCAAAACCACTGAGCCAGTTACCTAATTAAAGTCGATGTAATCGTATGTGTGGGAAAACATTGTTCGATTTGGCAAAGTCTGTTTTAGGGAGTGTGTAGTTACAGCCATAATGTAACGTGTGGATGCGGCACTGGAGCTTCCCAGCCCAAATATTTTTATGATGGTTCAATAATCCATGTCCCTTCCAAGCGTTGTAGTTCAACTTCTGCGTGCGGATACAGAAACTGCCGTAGTTCGCCTTACTTGCAGGTTTTGATGATACTGGTTCACAAATTCATGTTGGAGGATACTTCCAAATTTTTTTTCTCAAGTTTGTAGTTTTGCTACTGGTTTTGGTTTGTGCCAGCTTCACATCCATGGGAGATCATGCTAGCTGCCGTGGTGGGTGGCTGCGCTGGCCAGTGGGCACCCATGCCGAGGTGGGCAGAAGTTAACCTCCTACCTGAGCGGGCTGGGCAGGCAGCGTGCGCTGAGGGGGGGACAGCCAGCATTCGCCTGCCTCCCCTTAGCTATAGGGTGCGCTTGCCTCTGCTGCCAGCCAGAGGTGGGGGGGAGGCTGGACTGCACAGGGGCTGTGGGAGCGCAGAGCCTGCTCCTCCAGAGCCGCTCTGCTCAGTGGTTAGGACCTGAAAGCTCCGTTTCCTCTTCCTACACAGTTTTAGAAAAGCAAAGAACATGAATTAAAAGCCACTGTTGTCAACATTTTCTGAGGTAAATATTTATTTGAACTCCTGAAGCCGAACTCCAGGTTATGAGGGAGATTTTGCAGTCTCCTGTACCAGCACAGCATATCAGGTGCTGCGGAGCTGCTGTAATGCCTTCTGCTTGTCTTCTCAGCAGCATGCGGGCAAAGGGGGAGAGGTGAAACGGGCTGCGTGTGGGGCATCCGTCCCTTGGTGCAGCACTCGGCTGCTACAGCAGCACCTGACGGACCACTGTCAGGCTGTGTAGCTGTCTGGTAGAAGTAACCTGGGGGCCAAACAGTGTTTATTGGGGTCTTTCTTCCTTTCGTAAGTCTCTGTGGCTGCCACCAGCTGTTTTCCCCATGCCTACAAAGGTGGCACCAGGCCTGTTTTGAGCTCGGCAAACGAGGTGTCATGGGCCATGAAAGCATGCGGGCAGAGCTGGAGCTGCGTGCAGCAGAGCTGGGAGCAGCAGCACCTGGCTCCAGCTGC
The DNA here is from genome assembly GCF_000690835.1 of Fulmarus glacialis. Classification (NCBI taxonomy): domain Eukaryota; kingdom Metazoa; phylum Chordata; class Aves; order Procellariiformes; family Procellariidae; genus Fulmarus; species Fulmarus glacialis. Next base: position 48,290 of record NW_009192006.1, read on the forward strand.
CTCACCGGCAGCCACTGCCTTACATGGAGACTGGTACCCCAACCAGGGGGTTGTCGGCCTCCTCGGAAAGCAGTCTCTCTCAAAAATGCTAAACACTCAGAAAAATCAAGTTGTGGGAGTGGCAGGTCAGGCTCAAGGCATTAGTAGACACTTTTAATATTTTTGGCCTTACTCTCTTTTGGCTTCAGTTTCCAATCTGTAAAGTAGAGATGGTTGCACTGTCTTCTAGGAGAATTGAGTCTTACGTTTCCTGCATTCAGCCCTAACAGTGTAGAGATAGATATTCTCTTGACTTTCTGCCCCCAAGTAATTTTCTTCTCAGCTGCTTCTGTTTATCCAGTTACCACCCATCTGCATCCCCTTCCCCTTCTGCTTCTGGCCAGCACTCACCTCTGGAGCTTTTCTTTTCTCCTTTAGTCATCGGCTTCTGCACCCTCAGGCTCTCCTGACCATTTCCCCTCTTCCCCAGCTTCTCCAGTGTCCCACTGCCTACATCTCTTTCGTCCCACCACTGGCTTTGTTTTTTTTGGGGCCTTTCTCCTTTCAAGTCTGCTTTCTCCCCAAACTGCTGTCCTCTCTCCTCATTAAGCTCCTGGTGGTTCCCTTTGTTCTCGCAACCTGTGCCTCGTTCCCCTTCCCTCCAAGCTCTTCCCTTGCCGTGTCCCGAGAGCGTGATGGGAATTTTCTGCGTGGAATCCCCGTGCCAAAGCATTGCATGGAAAAGATGGCTGGAGCACAAGCTCAGTTGAGACCCTCTGCCCTTGTCCACGCCCTTTGCAGAAGGAAACTTTAGAGGTTGGCAGCCAACCTCCACCGAAACCTTTGCAAATCATATCACGTACAAACTGCAACTTTTCAGTGTTTTATACTGTGATCCGTTATAATTTTAAGTGATAATGTATGAGATGGCAAAAGGCACATCTGTGGTATCAGAGCAGCGATGCTTCGAAGGGTCTGTCTCAAAGTGTGAAGGCTCTTGAGCTTCTCAAATATGTCTGCGAAAAATGTAACACGGGGAAAAACCAACATGTTTCTCCCTACCCTTATTCACAAACTTACTTTTGCACTAAGCTTAGTACTTCTAGCTGATACATTCTTACAGTCGCAAAATAAAATTCAGCCTGAGGCAGACATCCAGCATGGAAAATTTCAGCCCTAACTGCTAATGTGTGGTAAAGTTATAAGCAATCGAAAATGAGGTCTTAAAATGAGAAGTGTCAGGCAACCTTAACTATATGTAGTCCTACAAGATCAACTGATGATAATCTGGTTTTTGACAGATTTCATCCAATTTGCAGATTCATTTTGACATATACTATACAAAGAAAGGGCAAAAAAAAGTCCCTTGAGTAGGACTCTCAGGCTTATAGATACCGCCTTGTAAGTAGTGAAAGCAATGATAACTGTGCAGTCATTTTACCTTCTGCCAAACCTTTAAAACTGTACTGCAGAAAGTCCATAAAAAAATTGTAATATAAAATGAAGGCACTGATGCACTGAAGCTGACACCTGTTGACTTTGTGCCAGTTCTTATCTCATTCTCATAAATCTAAATGTAGGTTGCAGGTAAATGTTGAATTATAAAAATATTGCAGAAATTGTAACATAAAGCTTGCATTACTGTATAAAAAAAAGCCTAGGCTAGCACGCTATTCAGATATGCATATCCAACACAATTTTAGTAATAAATGCTGACTTTCCAGTAAGCACTGTAGACTTGTGTCTTGTCCCAGGTCTCCCCCTCCCGTAGTGTTTTGGATTTTTTTTCCCATTTATGAGCTAAAAATCTGTCGAGGGTATTTCTCCAGAGTGGAGCCATGAACTTTGCTTATTTGGAGCATCAAGAAGTGATTTTAAGCACAAGCTAGGTGAAGGGGCTTGGGGTGGGGGGGTGGGGGCACATGGTTACCTTTAAGATAACAATTCTGGGAGTCCTCGCCTATCAGTAGAGGGGCTCGGGAATCCTACGTGCCCAAACATGGCTATTGGCCTGGAATGTTGTTTGGGGATTATATAGCAAGCTGCATCCCAGCAGGCTTGTTTGCAGGCTGCCTGCAGCTGGGCTTTGCTTTTTTTTGGTTGGGTTTTTTTTGTTTGTTTGTTTGTTTGTTTTTCCCCCAGTTTGCATGAAAACCTGTGTGAATGGTAATCACCCGTTCCGTAGATCAGACTCTAGCAGTGTCTACATGACTTTTAAAGTGTCTTTCAGTAGAGCCCTGCTGACAGTTCAACAATTATATAAAATGCTGCCTTCCTAAAAATCACTTCCCAGCAACGTCGGTGTGTGAGGAGCTAGGAGAATCCAGTTACTTCTCTGCTGGGATATAATTTGTCATTTTTCAGAAGCGTTCTACCTGGCTTACACAGTCCGGGGTAAAAATGTTTGTTTAGTCAGGTCTTTTTACCTAGTGCTATATGTTTGTGGCAAAGACTGCAAAGACTTGTGTGCATGGGTAACACTATTTTGAATAGTCCTGTTGTCTCATGGAAAATAAACTTCAGATGTGAATAACTCTTTCCGTTATCAGCAATAAAATGTGATATTTCAAGCAATACAATCTCCATCTTTTATGGTAGCTCAGTTAGCCGTAATTCATTCCTGGGAGGATTTCACTGGTATGTAGCCTAAAATTTTTTTTCCTTACTTAATCTTACTCTCTTCATCGGGTCAAAATCTTTGTGTACTCTTTATTCTTAAAACTAGGCACATGCTTAAGTGCCCAAGGCGAAAGGGCTTAAGGCACGTGACTGGAGACATGAACTAGGCCGTTATCATTTCCCGTCTCTAATTATCAGAGAAGTTGCAAGCGGGTAAAGGGCTACTTTAAATTTTCTTGGTAAATCACTCCCTCTGGCTTCTAATCATTTCCGTTCCACTTCTCTGGATTTCCTCCAGTTTGTTTATATCTTCCAGTAATGAAGTGCCTGAACTGCATACAATATTCCAGGTGTGGCTGCAAAAGAAATGCATAAAGAGAGCACTGCCATGCCAACCTGCTCCGCTGTGTAATGCTCCTGCAGAAAGAGCCAGAGGTGTTACTGGCGCTTAGTTCTCCTCTGCCGCATTGCTTCTTACATCCAGATTATCCTCTTATTCCTAGGTGTCTTTCGATGTTGATGCTTTCCAAATTTTGCTTTGTTATTTTGCTTTGTTGTTAACTCTTTATTTTGCATTACTCCCTTGGTACATGCAGTAGCATTTTTCCAACTGCAATTTTATTGCTTGTTTCCTGTCTTTGCTTCTAATTTCTCTACACCCTTTTGTATTATTTTTCTGTCCACACTTATGCTGACAACTCCTCCTCCTTTCTTCCTACTTCCAAAGAAAAGATCAAAATAAGCAGTGGTCCCTCTGATACTCCACAGGATATCTTCCCAGTGCGATAAACTGTCTGCATTTGGCAGTGGCTTATCCTCAGTAGGAATTTGCTGTAGAAATTCTTAATGGCAGAATTGGTATAGGTTCTTCTCATCAAGTAAATCTTGCCAAATAATAACAATGAACTGGATTCTAGATTTCTTGCTTACTGCATAAACAGTTTTTTCAGGTGAGGAATAGAAGGAGAGAGGGTTAGTGGATGAGAAATGTAGTGGGTAAAATGAACTAGGCATTGTGCATCAGTGAATAAATAAAATACATTTCCTGCATGAGTGCATTTCCATATCTGTGTACTTCACCCTTTAAAGTAAGTATTCTTCATCTGCTGGATGGCTCAACATCTTCAGGGACCACTACCTTGGAAATACGAGAGGTAAGGATGCTCCTAGAGGCAGCAGTATGCTGCACCCAGCAAGGAACTGCCAACCAACAGTATTTTTTTCTGCAAAAAAATAGTGGATTTTTTACACTTAGGGCCTGATTTCCCCTTTTACTTGGTGTAGACATCTAAACTTGGGTAAAATAGAGGTAAAGCACTGTCATTCCTATCCTGCGGAGTCTTCTGCTTGCTTTGTACAGGTACAAATGGCTTTGTACTCTTGGACTACTTTTCAGCTTTGCCTTGCCAAAAACACTACTGTTTTTGAGAAAGCGTGGACCTTCAAGCAGTCCAAGAAAGCCTGTGGGAATGATGGTATGCCTCTTCTAGAGGCCGGAGAAGTTTTGCAGAGGCGTCATCTGGTCATACGCTCTCCCTACCATGACCTACATGCTCCACTTTCCAGCTTTTCTTTGTCCTCCTGAAACTCATGCCTTCCGTGCTTCTACAATATTTTGAGTTTTATTCTCTTACCATTTTTTGCCGAGTTATGTAGCTGGTGGGTAAACTCAAGACCAGGTCTGGAAGAAACAGAGTTTCCCCGGTTGCATCAGCACTAGCATTGAGAGGTCTTCTGTACCAGCTTCTGCAGGTTTAGAGGGGCTGTAATCGCAGGGCAAGTCAGGCTCCAGTTATCTTTTAATAGAATCTATTCCCTTTCAAAAATTAGTTCACTTCCACACTTCATCTTGTGTTACAACTACTTTAACTTTGGTCTTCTAGTTAACTAAAAGTCAGTCTGTCTCTTTGGGAAACCCCCGAAACTAAACAACGACCAATCTTTCCACATAACTTATTAATTATTTCTGCATATGAGTTTTGGCTGTGCTCCAACTTTGAAATCATTATGCTGCTTCAGAGTGTAAATAAGTGGGACTGGATTAATAAATTGTATGAAACATGGTGCCACACTTCATTATAATCCACTTATCAAAGTGGAAAAACCTTTTAGTACATAAAGTGCATCTGCTTTTAATTTTCATTTTGATCTTTTCTTTGTGTGTTTTCAGACACGAGTGTACCTTTTCAGGGAGGCTTTTAATGCTGGTGCCTGGCAGTTTCAAAGTTACTTCTGAAGATGGCAAAACAGCTAGGAAATTTGGGATGTATTAGGAAAAGCATAGGACTGGATTATCCTCTCATAATTATAAATTGGGGTGCACTGTATCACACTGAAATCTGGCATAAGCAGAAGGCAGATCAGGTTTTTGATGTTAGCGACCTTTTTAAAATTTCCGTTTTCTTAATTCAAATTTTATCACTTTTACCTACAAAACATGTTCCAGACAAGTGGAATTTTGCCTTTAGTCACTATCATTTTTCAAGGATAAAAGAATTGCTTTTGATGCCAGTAGTGAAACCCACCATTTATGGAATACAAAAATACATTGTCAGCCACGTGAAACTGAGGTTAAGCTCGTATGATGGCTTTACGCTAAATGACCACCACCCTCAGTCATCCGTTTGCTTCACTGACCTCTCTTGCAAGCTTTAGATCTGATAGCTGTTGCTGAAGAGATTGGGCTTTGGCAGTGGCTAACTTCTGTCACTTCAATGAGAAAATTGCTGTATTTTATGAAGGTTAACCCAAAGGGTTTTCTTGCTGTTCATACGCTTCTTGTAAGCAACGACATTTCACTTCACGTGAGTTTGTATTAAATAGCTACTTGCAGGAAACTAAAATTAATTCAATCTGCTTAGTACTACGGGAATTTTAATTATGAAAATTGAATTAGAACTGTAAAAAAATCTGTGTTCAGATATGCCCCTTGTGAAGTTAGATGTGAATAGACTGAGGAGGTTTTTATTTTGGTTTTTTTTTTTTAAATGTATTGAATGCAAGGGGTGAGGATACGAACCATGAAGGAGCAGCTACCCTAATCCAGGGGTGAATTCTGGATATAAATTATATAATAATTGGTCTTTAGTTTTCACCGAGCAAAATAAATTTTGAAACAGCAATTACGTCAATTAGGCAGAATGATCTTTGAAAGTAGAATGGAATAATTCGATTTACGCCTTGGTGATGTTGTATTTACGCCCTGAGATTACTTTTTTCCTGTTGTCCTTTTTTCAGTTTTGTTTTCAGTGGCCACCATCATTTGGGCTGAAATTTGACATATTTGTTTTTACCTAAATATCCATTCCCTTACAATGAAGGGAAAGCCTGATCCCTTCAAGATCTCACTCTGGCATATGAATTCTGTATCTGAGAAATTTGGTATGCTTTAAAAGATGACTTTTTTTTTTTTTTTTAAACTCCCAGTTAACTAACTTTGTAGGTATTAAAATGCCGGGTGCAGATTGAGTCATCCATGGCTTTAGGATGATTCCAGTGTGAAAGATCACCGCTTGATTTTTTTCTGTGGCAAAGCAAATTGGAATTCCTAGGGAAAAGGTGCGGTAATGAAGGCGTGGGTCTGGCACCCAGTGCGACGGCTGTCACCGAAAGGCAAGCTTTGCTCCTGCTTGAGGTCATCCTGGTGACCGCTGGTGCCGCGGCCGGAGGCGTCAGATCCAGCACGCCTGGCTGAAAGGGGCCACGGGGGTGTCGCTTGTGAGGTGATCTCCAATAAAATTTGGGATAATTAGACAAAGCTTCCATTCATCAGTGTTTTTGCTAGTATGTGATACTTTGCTCAGCCTTTTGAGGTCGGACGAGTAAGCAAAAGGTGAAGTAGGTGTTTTCGGGGGCGTGGGAGGGTTGCCCTGTCCCGTTCAGGGGTTTTGAACAAGGACTGTGGGCAGAGCTACCCGGCAAGCCGGACCTGAATTCGGGGGTGGAGAGGGCTGGGACCTGTGGCTCTGCAGCCTGGAAATTCTGCACCCGCGTCGGGGGAGAGACCCGCTCGTCCCTTAAAAGCTTAAAATAGCGATCATAATTGGTGTAATACCCTTTCTGCTACTTAATTGAGACTTTTTGTTTTAGATTGTTACAGTATTTTAACAGTAAACGTACTGTGAAATTTCATTATAATCATCAAATCTTCTGCTATGCCCTCATCTTCTTTCTTCTGACTGTTTGTTCAGATTTACCTGGAATAACAGAGAGATACAGTTAGAGGAATAACAGAGGTTCCTGATAAAAATAAATAAATGGAGACAAAAATGAAGAAAATAAATAGGCAGACCTGTACATATTTCAAAGGATAAAACAGACTCCTTTTTAAAAAGCCAGCAAACAAATTCAGAAAACTTTTACGTTCACTTTGGTGAGCATCTAATATTACTTTGGTCAACATTTCTGTGTTTGGGATCTCAAGAGATTCTGCTGAAAGGCTCTGTTGTAATGGTATTGCTTGCAGCCTTTAAAAGAAAATTATTACTGACCAGGGTTCCAGAGGAAAAGATTTGTCAACGTATGTGCTGACAATATTTTAAATTGTCGCTATTATTCATAATAATATTCAGTATTATGAATTTAGCATATTTCCAGTCTGAGCTGTAGTAAACTGTACGTGAAAAATGCAAGAGAAAAATATGCTTTGAAGATAATGTGTCATTCACACAGAATAAAATTTATGATCTGCTGAGCATGCTAAATGCAAGAATGTAGCAGACTTGAACTTCAAAATGTTTGCAAAAACCAAAGGGTAGCTACTTTAAAAAAAAAAAGTTAACATTTTCACTGAGATCAAGAGTTGGGAAAAGTTTACATTGTGAAACAAACTGCCTATTTTTCTAGTAGTATCTTAAATAAAGAGCATGCATCTCATTGAAGGAGTTGGCCCGGAATTGCAGATCATAAAATGGAGTTGCAAACCACAGAATTAATGCTGTATACCTTGATTTTTCTGTCTGTCCTATGAGAATAGAAGTTTTCTCTTAGTTTGCCCATTCCGTATGATTACTACAAAGGCAGTTTGATACATGCCTGAATGTATCAGTAGGATAGTGGGGCAGGCTAAGCAGTTTGAAAGAGTGAATAGAGTGTAACAGGCCCCGTATACGCTTACAAATATGACTATTTTTATGGAGGTACATATTTTCAGTAGAGTATTCACTGAAGGAGCATGGCTTAGGAAGCCATACAGTCAGCTAGAAATCCTTACATTACCAATTAGTGCTCAGTATTCCAGAGTACACCCCCTCACACCCTCTCAAACAATTCCCTTAAATGAACTTGGTATTTCACACAAATCTTTTTTTACACTGTGTACTTCCTGAAATCCAGTTGTAACAGTGAGCCAAGTGTAGAGCAGGACACTGCATCACGTATGGAAATGTAGCAGAGCCGTTGACCGCTTTCATCAGCAAAAATGGAAGGGCATTTCAGTTGCAGTTTAAGATATTTGCATGATGTTTATTTAAAAAATCTTTCCAGTCCTTCTAGACCATTTCTTGTACATTGAAATTTTCCACTAAAGTACATGGAAATTTGTAATATGCCAAGAATGTCTTATCAGATTTTTAGCATGGGAAAGCAGAAGTAGACATCATGCATGCAACATGATCTCTTATAAATCTAGCATATATATTGCTCTGCAGATAACAGCATCTAGAGACTTCAAAATTAGTCTTCAGTTAAAATTTAAACTAAAATGAAAATTTGGAAACTTGCTGTGAAAGAAAATGCTGTAAAATATTAGATGTGTGATTTTGTCAAAACAACATCCTCTAAAGCTCTAATTCTCACTCTTTGTATTACTGTATCCGTTATAATCTAAAAGAAAAGCAATTGAACTGAAAACTAATTTCAAAACAGAAGCAAAATGATTTAGCTCGATAACAGAATTATTTTAGTGTTTGTAGATATTTTTCCTTGGTTTTCCTCCTAAAGAGCTTTCCAATGCTCTGTGGTTTCACTGAATTGGAAATGCTTTGCAAAGATCAGATACTTTCCCTGTTCCTTTTCTGTGCTATCTAGTATCATCCAGCATTTCTTTGACCGCATGAAAAGGGAATTACCGCGTAGTCAGTCATGTGGCCGTGTTTAGACTTCCAACATGCTGAAC
>NW_009192006.1:57023-65582 GCF_000690835.1 Fulmarus glacialis
CAGGAGGCCCCAGCTGTCCCCCGTGACCAGCTGTTGATGTGGCTCCTTGGTACGAACATTGCATCTGTTGTGGAGATGTCAGTGGGAGCCCCAGAGATGGTTTCAGTACCAGTTTGGCGCATATCTTGCCTTGGTGGCTCCGTCCCTCTGGATAATGGGACGGCTGGAGCACCAGGCACAGGCTTGTAGAGGCTTTCAAAATTCGGCAGCGTGTTTTAAGCATGGCAGAAGAAAATGTGCATATGTACCTCAAATATGAGATATTTATGTGTATTTTCTTGCTCACTTGTCTCACTGTTGTTAACAGGTTTCATCCCTGCTGGATGGTTTCTCCTGCAGAAAATAATAGCCTCTTTTGGGCTACGTCCCGAGCTCCCTTGCCAAATTTCCTCTCTCTCCTTGATCCCTCTCATCGGTGCCCTTTCAGTCTGCTTAAAATAGTGAGCGAGAACCATTTTTATAACTTCTCGTCTCTTTTGCCAGGATCACCAGACCGTACCAATTGTTTTTGTTAACCTGGTCTCAGCCCAGTGTGAAAGCAAGTTTCCTGGGAAGGTGAAGGGGCAGGAGACAGTCTCATGTCGAAATTGGCAGAGCATTGGAGTCAGTGCCTTACATGTGCATAGGGAGTGCATAACGGTATGGCAATTTGAAAGCTTTCACGTATAAAGCATCAGGGGACACAGCCCTCCCTGCTCCACTTCCAGAAAAACGGGGAATCGGCTTTTTATCTGTCATCACGGTCGGAAGAAGCGCTGGTAGTTCATCTGTGCTTTCAGACTTTGGCTTTCTGGAAGAAAACAAGTGCAGTAGTTAATGTGCAGAGCGTTAAGTCATCGTTCACAATGTGATCACCACCTAAGGACAACTGGCAGCTCTTTCTCCGGGATACTGAGTAAGAATCGGTAGCGTATTTTGGATGAGGCAGAGAAAGAAGGTTGGGTGATCACAAGCCAACACGCTGGATTTGAGAATGTTTTTGTCAACACTGTTTAATTATAACAATGTTATAATTAAATAGCAGTTAAACACAACATTTAAAGCACATAGAAAATTTAGAAAAATACTGTGTTGCAGAAGTTCTTAGACTGTCCTCACTATTTGAGCACCAACTGATGCGCCTGTGCTTTTAAAGAGCCCTAGCTGGGTTTTGTAGACCCTGCAGAAAATGATGCTGTTGAGACTATGTTTTTATCCATGTTCCAGGTAGTTTTAATAGACTTTGCGTGGGTATGTGAAATAAGCTGTAGCCATATCTTTGACTGCAGTGTGAATGTGCTCTATGAAATCACCAGTTACTGGCTGAATGGAGGAAATAATACGTTCAGAAGGTAAATGAGAAGACTGAAGAGAGAGTTGTGGAACAGGAGAGGTGTAAAAGACTGAAAATGAAAATAGGTAAAGGAGAAGGTTAAAAAATAAATTTTATTGAAGGAAAGAAAAAGGAGGGGGGAGTAGAAAGTAAGGAGACTTACAAAAATATCATAAAAATGGTAGACAAATTAAGCCAGCAATATAAAAAGGTAAAGAAACTGAAAGATGTCTTGGGATCTAGAAGTAGCAGAAGGTAATTGAGAATGATAAGCAAGCAGGAAATATTCCGGGTGTGGTGAATATTTTGCCCCCCCCAAAAAAAAAAAAAAAAAAAAAATTAAGTCTCTAATTTGTCATAAAGGAGAGAAAACTCTAAATTCTTGCTTCAGAGAAGGATTTAGACTATACCTGTGCTATAAGCACACTCCGTAATAATAGATTATTGTTAATAATAGATCAATACTGTTGTCTTGAGCGATTGGCAGATACAGCCTTTGTCTGCAGCTGAAAAGCATATTGTCTGGGAATTATATGGTCAGATGAGTAAAGCTGTGGAATAATAAGGGACATAGACCCTGAAGTCAGACTGAATTTTGGGAAACCCTGAGATTCGTTATCTAAAATACAAACCCCGAACATCAGCTATATAAAATGAAGGGGCAATATTCATATCTAAGTTCTGTACCTTGTCTGTGGCATTTATAAGCTTATTCTGCATTACACATAAATCTCAGCATGAGGAATCGAGTGTATTGGTTTACCGTGGTCGGACTGGACTGGTTTAAACAGAGCTGAGGAAGTTAATTATCAAATGTCTCAGGTGGATCTAGCAATAAGTAACTAGTTATGGAGAGAGGGACTCGCCGTGGTTGCAGCCTTTGGAGCTGCAGCGGGGGGACGGGTCCTGCCGTTGCACGCGGCCGGCCGGCTGGGAGGGACTGCCCTAATCTGTTTCCCAGGTTGTTCGAACCAGTTCAAGAGCAGTAAAACAAGGTTATGTAATTGACATGTGATGTAGCCTAAAATAGTGACTGCAAACATAGGCTGCTGTTGCTGGGGCGGTGGCAACTGCTAAAAAAAAAAAAAAAAAAAAGCAGCCCTCAACTGTATAACAAATGGACCTTTTAAATGAAAATGCAGTTTTGATTTCTATTGAATAGCAGGCATTTTCCTTTTTTTTTTAATTGCAAGAAACAGAGGCTCTGTGGAAACTGAAATTTGGAAAGAGATTCATCATCGTACTTATTGTGCTGATTTATTTGAGAGTACCTACCTACTGCAGATGGTGAAATAAAAACCTCAGGTATATGTAGTTTGTTTCTTGATAGTGTGATACAACTCCTGTCAAACAGAAAATCCTTTTCTGTGTGTGGAAAATCGTTGTGACAAGTCTTAGCAGTAATTTTATTTATATACTGACCATTAAAAGATAGAAATAGTTTATTTTAATTAATTAAAAGAGCTTATATGGATTACAGAGATAACATCCGTTTCAGAAAATCTGTGAAGGTTTCGGAGCTGGATGAAAGGAACACATCACATAGCTCAGTGAGCACAAACGAGAGGTTAGGATGTGCAGATGATGTGATTTCTTGCTGTAGGAGGCAAAGCCCTTCATTAGGCTATACCAGAAAGCACAAAAACCTGGTGTTAAGTTCTGTTTGCTGACCGGATACTCTTGAAGTGAGAGGCCTCCCTTAGAAAACCTGGATGATTTTCTGCAGCGTGTTTTCTTTGTCTTTCCTTCAGCAGGGAGGGTCGGTAGCCCAGGTCAGAAGGGTTGCAGGGGCTGAGCGCGCGCTATCTGCCAGGCTGGGGGGTAAAGGGAAGGGAGAGAGTTGAGCGGTAAATAACATTTATGAAGTGTAGAATTACAGCCATTCAACCCAAATTTTTTTCTCCCCCTCATTCACTAGTGTTATCAGGATTAAGTTCAATAAAATGGGTGGTTATGCGGGTAAATACTGATAGGAGCAGCAGGAGGATCTTTAGAGGAGTTCCCTGCACTAAGGATGCCCAGTTTAACACCTATACACTCCTGCTCGAGCAGGTGCTGATAGGGACTCCAGGCCGTAAGGCTTTTACACGCATCATTGTTATCCTGGAGATAATCTTCCCACTTGGGAAATATGGAGAAATCTAAGCCGTTATTCCAGCCCAGAAACTGCAAAAGGGATCCTAGCTCCGATGTGCAGATCTGCAAGGCAGGGCTGGAGGTGGCTTCCAGCTCCTCTCTCCTCAAACACTGGAAGGAAGGCTTGGCTGTTCTGGCAGCCTGCAGGGAGAAGACAACTTTGCCTGCAATTTCATGAGTCAAAGTATTAATTCTCATTGTGCAGGAAGAAGGAAAGTTTGGGCATTTTGCATGCGTTTTGATGTGCTTCAGTGAGACGCTATTTTAAAAGTTGAGGCTTTTTCAAACTACTTCTGCTCGTTTGGTCCTTAGCTGCCACTCCCGTTTTCTCACTTTTCCATCCTTTTGCGAGGCTTCCTCAATCACGTCTTTGTCTTGGGACCCAAAGCATGCTCCAGTCTCAGACGTCATACCTGGAGTGGGTTTTGGATTTTTCCCTTACCTTTCCCAGGGGATGCTGCAGTGGGCGTGTAGCTGTAGCAGAGGAAAAAAAAGAGAGTTGGCTGCCCAGGTGCAAGCGGGAAGGAAGGCGTGGAAGGCAGCAGTGCCGCGGGAGAGGAGCTGGGCGTTAGTGGCACGCAAGCGAGCGTGAGTCAACAACCTAATGCCATTGCCAAAAGCCAGATCTGGTCCAGGATTGCATTAGCAGGGTGGTTGTGTGCAAAATGCAGGAAATAACCGTTTTATTGGGCTTAGTGATGGTGAAACTCAGCAAGAAAAATGCACCCCGTTTTGGCCACTCTGTTTTATGAAAGAAGCTAGAGGAGAATAAGAGGAATGACAACAGATTTAGGAAACATGACCTATGAGGAAAGCTTGAGAGAACTGGATTTGTTTAGTCTAGCAAAGAGATGGGGAACATAAATCTTTCGATAGGCATGAGATTGTTGTAAGAAGGTGACGATCTATTACTCTGTATGTCTTAGGGGGAGTGCTAACATCTCTTTCAGTTGCAAAATATTCCCATTTGGGTTAAATGCAAAGGGAAAAATCATAGCTTCAAGGCTAGCTAATCACTAGCCTAATCACATGGCTTGTAGGGAAGTTGTAGAATACCTTTCCTCAAAAGAATTTAAGACAAATTTAGAGAAGGGAAAAAAAACCCCACCTGCCTGAGCTGTTAAGCTAGTCTTATCATGCTTCCATGAGTGGGCTTGAATTAAACAGTCTTTGGATCCTTTTCCAGCACTACGCTTTTTTTTTTCCCCTTACAAAATTTAACATTTCATCATAGTAGTTGCTATTCTCACAAGAGAGCAGAAATGTAGAAGACTCATTAATGATTTGCAGTTCCTGACTTAGACTTCAAAAAACTGGGGGAAAAAAATTCAGGAGGAATATAAAACATGTGGAATATTTCAGAAATTTCTGTAATTTTCTAATTTTGCCTTAGACAGTAACAGAAATATTACTGACAAGAAATATCTATACCCCATTCGTATTGCAGCCTTACGTGTCTGGAAGTATCACGGCCTCTTGAAGAGCGCAGCAGCGCTCTGCACATGTGCGTGAGCTCATCTTAGCAAGTCAGTTTTTGGGACCAGTGGCTCAATCATAGTGCTGGCGTTTTAAAGTGGGGAAAGGAATAACTTTTGCTGCAGTCTCATTTCAGCAGTAATTCATAGGCCAAATAAGAATGGCTTTTTTCCTCCCCTCCTTTACTGCTGAATTTTGCTTGTTCAAGAAAATCAGTAAGAAGGAAGACTGAATTTCATGAATACTTCCTTTTTGTTTTCTTTTGTAAGCCTATAAAAGCAGGGAATTAAAGAGTCTTTGCAGGTGAGAGAGTTGGAAACATTAAAGTATTTTTGTGCATACATTTGGATGTGTCATTCTGTGGTATGTAGTGACACAATAACCTGCAAAGTGCAAACTCAAATATTCCTCTAGCTCTGCTGTGAGTAGGACAGATCTCTATTTTTTTCTTAGTGTGTAACTGTGTAGTACCTATTAATTATTTATTTTGAACAGGAAATTTTCCTGGCATCTTTTGTAACTCTGTATTTTAGATGCAATAGGAATTAGCTCGTATAAGTGCACTTAATGGTGGCATATGTAAAAATTACTTTCATCTTAATGCATTTAGCACATGGGAGATGAGAATTCGATATCTAGTCTGTCACTTTCCAGCCCACTTACAGGTGATTAAACTGGATAAAAAACCCAACCGGATTAAGCTAAACACAAACTACACAAGCAGATCGATACATGTCTTGGAAGAGTTGGAGATCTAGCACCACAAAATCATCAGCCTCTTTGCAGGACAGTCTCCATCACCTTATTGAGATCCTGAAGATCCCGGAGGGCTTGAGAGACCTGCATCAATTTCAGATGTGTTGGTTTTTGTTTTGATTCTGAAGTTGAGTGGCATGAGTGAGGCTCGTGCTACACAAATGGAAGCTACTGATTGATTATGAGTGTCTTTGCTTTACTAACTTATTTTACAAAATTGGTTTTATTTGGAACGTACCATATTTGACTGCATGGAAATCTGAAGCCATTTTGTTCATCATAGGTGATAAACTTTTCAACTGAAAAACTGTTCATTATTATTTCATAGCTGTAGTCTACATAGAAGGTTTGCCTGAATGCTGATTCGTTCTGGTTTTTAAGGGTTTTCAAGTTACTTCCATTCATGTAAGCTTTAAGATGACTCTGGTTACTTAATTTTTTTTAGAAATTAAAAAAATTGACAAGAAGACATTTGCTTTTTGAAAAGACTTTTCCTTGCTTACTAGAAAAACTACTTGCAGATTTTGTGTAATACGTTAGTATTCAGAGATGCATGATTCAAAAATTGATGAACCTTTACTATATTCTCTGAAATTATTTGGTCTAGAGAAGATAGGTCAGAAAGTAATAATTGCAGGCTACCTAAACTATTTGAAGGGTGACTTACGGAAGTATTCTGCTATTGTGGGAATATTTCTTATGAAGTCACAGCGTGACAGTGATTGAATCAAATAAACATTTCCACAATATTTAAGAATGTGACCCAAGTAATTATCCTGGAGTACATAAATGTTAACCTCTTTTTATTAAACCCATTAGCTTTTGAAAGCAGTAGTGAAAAATGTTGACTTAACAGGTGTACAGTTTCGTAGAGCAAACTGCCTTCAGGGTAATTCTGCAGTGGGGTTCATTTTGCAGCGTTAGAGCTGACTTGTCATATTAATAGCCTGCACCCGCCTGTGGAAGCCTAAAAATGGTATTGCAGTACTCTGTGATGTACAAAGGACATTGTATGAGCACTGAGCAATCGTACTTGCATTCCTAGCAGAAAATAACCATTTTTCCCCTCTCCCCACAAAAAGAGAGTATACCAGTATTTGTAAGGGGATATAAACGTTTTTATACTGTATATGATTATTTTAAACACTTTTTTTTTTACTTCAATTTTACTTTCATGTTGTCTGCATGATATTTCTTTAAGAGATGTGCTCAAGTCAGTACAGAGCAAAAATGTAAATAGGAATTAAGTTCACTTTTCTCCTGTGTGTCTGGTTTTTGTATAGATCCCATCATAAAATAAACACTGTGTGATAAGCAGGTTTTCATTTTGTGATTAGCTGAGAATTTTATCTTTTTATTGTTTAGCAGGCCTACTGAAAGACCAGCTGATAGATACTGGTGCCATCACTGTATTGTACAATTTGATTTCATGCCTCTCGTAACTTCATGAGCTCATATTCATGAATTATTTTGCCTAAGTTTTATTGTTTTTCATCTGTGTCGCAGTGCTAGGTAAGGTCCCTTAATAAAAACCCTTATTTGCCCATCTCCTTCTTGTTTAAACATCTAAAGCATTATCTAAATGATGATGCCTTTGTGATATTATGGTAACACTTCACGTACTCAAGTAAGATCGGTTCTCTTTGTGTGAGATGGTCGGTGAAGAGATGCAAGAAACAGCCCCAATTTCAGTTCACTATCTAAATAGATAACATTGGGTAAGGGTGAAGGGAAGTCAGATGCAGAGATAGAAAATGACTCATCTGAAGTTCTAAGGCAAATTCCTGAAAGAGCCCAAAAGAGAAGCCAGGTCTCCTGCGTCCCATGAATATTCTCTTTGTCTTTCCCCGAGGAAGCATGTGTGTATTGTGGAAAATATCTTGGAAAACGTATTTTGTACCTCTTGTCGTACAGCAGTTCTGTCCCCTTACTGAGCCTGCACCTTTGCTCCCGCTCCCCGCATGGATCAGCCTCCTGCACGTTCCAGTGCAGCTCTGCTTCGGAGCCCTGCCCGGGCTTCCCCTCCCCACCCACGGCCGGTGCTCGCTTCGGTCATTGGCATCAACTTTAATGTTATTTGTACAACGCTTGGGTTTGTACATCTCGCCTGCTTCATTCATGACCTGCTCAGGAGTCTCTCTGCTTAGCTGCTGGTTGGTGTTATTGCATTTGAATCTGAATTTTTTTTTCCTCTACCTTGCGTTTCAGACATCTTTGTTACGAACTTATGTTTAGTTTATGGAGTAATGAGTTTCTTGCCTTACGTCTAAATGCCTGTCCCTGAGACTCGTTAGTTCTTACAGTGCCTGCTACGTAAGCGTGCAACACACTGTTGTATTTTACACAGGACTGTTTTCTTGAACTTCACATGCTGGCAAATCCTGCAGCTTGCCTTACGGTCTGTTGTACTTCTGTGTACCGCGTCCTCTGGAAACCCTCTGCGTTGCTTTTTGTCGCATCTGCTGCAAACCGCTTGTTCTGGCCGCCCCAGATCCCCGTGTGCCACTGTGCTGGTTTTGACTGGGAAGGAGTTAATTTTCTTCACAGCAGCTAGTATGGGGCTGTGTTTTGGATTTGTGCTGAAAGCAGTGTTGATAACACAGGGATGTTTTTGTTATTGCTGAGCAGTGCTTACACAGAGCCAAGGCCTTTTCTGCCTCTCACCCCACCCCACCAGCGAGTAGGCTGGGGGTGCACAAGAGGTTGGGAGGGGACACAGCTGGGACAGCTGACCCCAACTGACCAAAGGGATATTCCATACCATACGACGTCATGCTCAGCATAGAAAGCTGGGGAAAGGAGAAGGAAGGGGGGGACGTTCAGAGTGATGGCGTTTGTCTTCCCAAGTCACCGTTACACGTGGTGGAGCCCTGCTTTCT
>NW_009192006.1:65737-74697 GCF_000690835.1 Fulmarus glacialis
AGCGGCTGGTGGGTCCTTAGTTGCCGGCTGGGGTTAACCCACAACAGCCACCTCTGGATCGAGGCAGCTAAAATGATCTTCTCTCGCTTCTCCTGTCACGCTGCACCAACCCCTCGTGGCTTCCTTTATTCTTCCACATCAAATTCAAGCACCTTACTTTGAAAAGTCCACGTGGTAGTGCCCTCATCTGACACACTGCATCCGTTTGCTCTACCTATGTTCCTCCCACGAAGCAAAATGTCTTTTGAGTCTCCAAGTTGTTAAATGCCAGCCTGTTTCCCTGGTTGCCATGTATTTCCCTTCTGCTAAATGTTGTGTGTTAAATACCTGCTGTCTCCTCAGGAATGCTTCTGTGGGGCTTTACAGAACTGAAATAATAACGGTTGTGATTTAAGCCTGTTTTGGTAAACCCTTCAGAAACCTTCTGCTGTGTAGAAGGTAACTGATTAAATCAGAAATCAAGCACTCAGTGAACTGGTTGAAGGGAGTGGACTATATTGGGAAAGTTAACCTCTACTTTGCATTTCTGCTTTAGATTGTGAACTTCTTTAGCATGAGAATGGCCCTGGTTTTGTACCAAAACTAAGAGTTGTCAGGCTGCTCTGTGATATGGCACGTCTTAGAAGATTTGAAAAAGCTCAAACCAATCATTTGTTTTTTGCAAAAAGAAAAATTCCAGTCCTCCTTAGAAAAAAGTTATGAGATCTCTCTTGTGAGTGACACACCAAAACTCTTTCAGATGCTCATAGTAAGGCCCATGACAAATCACCAAGATTATTGGGAAGGCCAAAGAATGGGATTGGGAATGTCTGCATTAATAAGAAGCTCAAAATGACTGCAAAACAACAGAGAAGAACAAATTGGAATTATGTAAATACATCCTCTAATAATGCGTTTTGGTTTTGGTTCATTCAGGACAGCACAATTACCTGTGTGCGGGAAGGAATGACTGCATAATTGATAAGATTCGGAGGAAGAACTGCCCAGCCTGTCGATTACAGAAATGTCTGCAAGCTGGAATGAATTTAGGAGGTAAGCAGAATATTAATAGTTTGGTTTCTTAATTTGATTAGGCAAAAACGTTGGAAATGTGCAGCCTTTTTATAGTTCTGGCAGCTGCATAATCTCAGAAGTTTAAGGTGGAATTATCCTGAAGAAGTGCTTAATAGCTAATAAATGCTATTGTCATTCTAAATCAGGTTTTGGAGATATGTATTTTATGGCTCAGAAAAAAGAAAAGTGGGTGTTTTATGATGACAGTAATTTTAGTGGAATCTCATATAGCTAAAAGTGTTAAGGTTTCAAGCATTGCGTGCTTTTTTTTTGGTGGAATACAGAAAAACATTTTACACCATCATGAAAGCAAATTCACACATAGTGAAACCTCTCAACTTTTTTTGTTGCTTATTCAACATTCGTATGGATTCTGCGTCTGTTTGGATATGCAATAATTTTGATGGTATTACTCCATCCTTCATATACCAACAACAAAAAGGCAAAAAAAGTATTTTGAAAACAATGTGATAGCAAAACTTATAATAGTTTTTTCTGTTGTTTTAATTCTTCAATTGCAATGTCTACACAATTCTGGCTGTGCTTCAGTGGGCATCTTGTTTCAAGTCATCACCTGAGCAAATTGTATTACAAATCACTTTTTCCCACCACTTTTAGCTTCATTATGTTGTCTGTGAACGGGAGATTTGGATACTGCTGCAGGTCCTTTCCCTGATGCACAGAGTGACCCTTCCCTTCGAGTGTTTTCACTGTTCCAGAAAATTGTAACACGGTCACATTAATTCCTCCAAATCATTTCCTATCTCGCAATTTGCTTTTTATCCTCCTGGGCCTATTCTCCTAGTAGCTTAGTTTAGTTCTACAGACAGATTTAGCTGCTTGTCTTTCGTAGGTTATATGCAAAATCCTGGTTCCTGCCTGCTGCCTGGTACCTTTTTCTGCCTCTCAGACTTCTTTTTCTGTCTTGTCTCCTGGCAGAAATACTCAAGCAAGCCACTCCTTACTTTTTGGGGGAGAGTAGCCCTGTTAAGACCTCTTTCAACCCCTTTCCCAATTTTGAAGTGCTGCGTTGCCCCCTAAGCCACTTGTTTCTGCTTCCCAAAGGAAAACCGGGCCAGATTGTGGCATGCTGGGGGCTGATGGCTTTCCCTTGGTTTTGATCTACACTGTTGAATCTGGCAAGGAAAGCAGAATGGCACCTTTGTTTGATGAAACGGGAGCTCCGTGGTAGTAGCTCCTTCTTCCCAAAAAAAAGGTGCTGAAAATGTGTGTGGAGCAGGAAGCGAAGCTCCCTGGAGTGCTGGAAATTTTGCTGCAGCCCAACCAGCAGCTGGTGCGGGGCGTCCTCCGGTGCGGGGCGTCCTCCGGCGCAGGGCGTCCTCCGGTGCCGTGCCCTGTGCAGCACCGGCAGAGCTCCCGCAAGCCTGCCTTCCTGGACAGGCGTGTGCGCTTAGCACTCTAGCAAAATACAGGGCTGCCATCCGACTTGATAAGCTTTTGAAAGAGCAACACGTGACACTTTGTCCGCCATGTCATGAGTTCATCACTGCGGTTTCCTGGTGTGTTTCAAAGGACGTGTTCACACAGTGTCATCTGCAAAAAAACAAGGGAGGGGGTAAACTTTGCTTGAGGGGGTTGCTTTTTTTTTTTAATATTGACTGGAATGCTGTAAATGAGGAATGCATTGAAAAAATCTTCCCTTGTGTTGGAGCTTGGTAGTCTGCTGGAAATTGTATTTAGTGATCTGCATTTAATGACCTAGAAGGCCAGGTCTGCCTCTGCAGCGTACAGCTGGCATGCGGTTGAGCTTTGCGGTTTAGCTGTTTTGGTGATTTTCTTCACATAGAGAAACTAAGGTGAAATTCTCATTCCTGATTTGATCCCTTTATGCCCATAAAGGAGCTAAAATGGCATAAAAAAGTCCTTCCATCACTGCCATGAATGAGATAGTGGGGGAACGGCTCTGGATGTCGATGCAATATGATGCCTTCTGCTTGGTCCAGGAGAGAAAGGCCAGGTTGGAGGCAGAGGGGAGGACTGCCGGAGAGAGGTGGTAAGGTGCCTGCAGCCCAGAGACACTGTTACTGTTTGGAGGGACCCAAGGGCTGCCAAATTATGCTAATGGACCTTTCAGCCTTTGAGCCAGCCCAGGTCTGGCAGGAAATGTTGGTAGCTTAAGGCCATTTGCTGCTTAGGCCGTCCTTCTTCCCCAGTGGTGAGCTTTGCATTGGGCATCTATGGAGGAGCAGCAGAGCATCTCAGCCTTAATTTTGGGAACTTCTGTGTGCTGTTATAGGGGGTTTCTAATACAGTGGAGATAATCATGAAAAAGGTGGAAATTGCAAGAAGATGTATTAATGCGTATTTGAAAACAGTAATTTTCTCTTCATATAAATTTCCAAGGTTTGGTATTAAATAACGTTTTTTCATAATTAGCTTGAATAGCCTGAGTAAGTTCATATTATTATGAAGATACATTGTAGCTTATAGTTTCATGTGGTCAGCCTAGTTTTGCCAAGAATATACATTACTCCAATAAAAAAGGACTTTTACCTGTTTCTAATTTGGACTTATAGGCAAAATGTGCAAGTATTTTGTTAGGCAGTGTGATTGGTAAGGAGCTGGAGGAAAATGAATTTATAAATGCAATTTAGTTTAAGTCCTATTTGCAGCATAGTACTCTCTATAGCTGAGTCACACAGTGCTGTGCTGTGCTCTTTGTGCAGCAGATCTAATTTAAGCTCTCACCCTCCACATGGAAGCAAAGGTAAACACAAGAAACAAACTGTATCAGAGATGCCGATGTGTTTGTTTTGTGAGAAATAGGGTAAGGTGATATGCAAAAGCATCATAAGCATAGCTCAGGGCTGAAACGTGTGCAAGTTGCTGAAGCCATGGACATTTCTTTTCCACTTGTACATAATTATATTGTTTTATCCCCTCATTTTAAAAAAAAAAAAAAAAACAAAACCCTCCAGTTGATATAGAAGAAATGTTGACTTGGTGAACAAGGTTCTGTCTCCCACAGGCTGGAAAAGGACTTGACTTTTCCTTTGCAGCTCTCCCCGTCTACAGATGGGAGTGAAAGACCCCAGGCTGCCACCCAGCTCCTCCCAGTTACTGCAATAGGGGGTTTATAAAGCGCATTTTGTAATTTGAAAGTTTGTGATTGTCTTCTTACTGTTACTGAAGATATTAATCTCTGTAGTGGAAAACTGGAAATCAGAAAGAGAGTTTCCATGTTTCCTGCAGCACATTTTTGCACAATCTCCGATTAATCTACTGATATTTTTTCTTTGGGTTTCTTTTTTTCTTTTGGTTGTATTCTTTCTCAATATTTTTTAAATGTTCCTTGTTTTGTTTACTGTGTCAAAGTGTTACAGGTTTGTTTTGATGGCATATCTTCTACTTCCCAGCATCCTAACATTTTTTTTCTAAAAAAACAATATTTCGATGTGTGGCAGCATGCCATGCTTTAAGCACCTTTTAAAAACTATGTGTAATTCAGTGATACAAAATACACCTTTTCATGAATGTTCAAGCAAATTAATTTGGCAGGTTTATTGTTTACCTCCTCTTTTTGTTTGTTGAAAAATTGGAGTGGTTTCCAAGCTCTGATATCCTCTAATAATCTTTAGAAAAATATTCATCAAGTCAGCAAATAATTTACCTAATTATGTTCTTTTCTCAGTTTTTGTTTTGATTTATAAGAAGCATCTGCAACCTGTAATTTCTGCAAAGCCGAAGTTGCCAAATATCACATTAATTCATTCTCCTCGTTTCTAGAAAGTATGTATGTGCACTGCAGACAGACATATCCCTTCGACAAGTAGGACTCTAAAACTTTTTTGGGAATCATAATTTGTTTGTTGTTTTGTTTTTGTTTTTTTTAACTCCAGTGCCATATGCTAGACTTAATTATTGGAAGAGATTCAGAGTGAGCAACTGCACTATGAAGGTATGCTGGCCCATTTTTGGTTTATGCTCTTTTTAAGATTCTGTAATTAATTTTCAGTTAATTATGGACCAGAATGACTTCATGGATTGTGAAGTTTCTTCCAGCATACGCTGTGATCAGATTTGTCGAGTCTCTTGCTTCCGCACGAGACATTTTCATTTGACTCCCACCTCGTGCTGCTGTTCCTTAGTCGTGTCTGTCCCCACGGCAGCACCGGGGGGGGTCACGGCGAGTCCCCCCGGTCCCACGCTGGTGCTCAGCATGGTTTCTTGTGCCACCACCAGCTGCATCCAGCAAGGCAGCTGGTGGCTTGCAGCAGCGCCTGGGATGCTGCATTGCAACCAGGCTGGTGCAGAGCCTCCTGGTTTCACTCCTGCTGTGTGCTGCGCTCTGTGCTGAAGCCTGGAGAAGGGAAATGTTTCATATGGTGTGACTTGAGGGGACCCCCACCCACCACGCCCCCCATCATTGGCAGGTTAGTCCTTGCCCCTCTGATGTGACCTAGTGACCAGGCATCTCTCCCTCTTCTGCTGCGTGATCGGAGAAGATCCCTCTTCCGCCGTGGGATGTGCCGTACGTGCTTAGGGGACAAAAAGGTGCTGAGGGGATTGCAATCCTTTCCTGCCTCGGCTCCCCTATAAAACACTGCTGAGATTTAGTGGTACTGGTCTCCCACAACAGTGAGAAGCAGCTTGCTGAAATACCCTTTGGATATCAAAGGGAAATAAAATAGATTTCACCTTGCAAATTACATAGTTCATCGCTCTGTCTGCAGAGACTGCCTGTGAAATTTGAGTCTTGGGTTTGCATACATTTACATATGTAAGGCACTTCATGCACAAGATGCTGTGTGTGATTTGTAGTCTTCACTTGCAGATATCCTTATTTTTTATACATTAAAATATTTCAATAATCTGAAAAATAGATTAAATGAGAGAATCAGTAATAAGATACAGTACTTCACCTTTTTGCCCAGCTTTCCATTTTCTGTTTAATAACTCATACTAGTAGGGATTTAAAACTGCGGTATTATTTTCAGTTACTGCAGCTTATGTGGTTTATATTATCATTGTTCCTATCTTTTTGAGAAAAAGAAAGCAATAGAGAGAAAAGGAAGAGGAAAAAACCCACGACTATTAGAAAACTGAAAACTAAGAAAAACTTAAATACAGCAAAAATGTATCCTCTTGGTTTTCTTTAAAAATTTCTACCAACTTTCTACTACCCAAGGTTTCATAAATTTGAAAGGAAAAAAACCCGGTGTGTAAGAAACTAAAGCAATTTTGGGTACATGTATGGTTAACTTTTATTTTTCA
Source organism: Fulmarus glacialis (assembly GCF_000690835.1). Taxonomy (NCBI): domain Eukaryota; kingdom Metazoa; phylum Chordata; class Aves; order Procellariiformes; family Procellariidae; genus Fulmarus; species Fulmarus glacialis. The sequence continues at coordinate 72,026 of NW_009192006.1, forward strand.
TTTAAACTTTAACTGCAAAGTATTTTGAAATGCCCATTAACTTTAACTGCATTTTTATTTGCGTTTATTATGTAGCATTTTCTTCTGAGGGAATCTAGTCAATTTTTTTTTTGACTTGAACGTTCAGCTGGGTTTGTGTCAGTTCTTCCAAGAGACTTCTACCAATATACAGCAGTATATTAAACTTATTTGTGGGTTTTGTGAAGCAAAACCTCATGTTGTCAATTTTTCTCGCATTTTAGCTGGACAACTTAGTTGTGGTACCTATCAATGTCTAGGTTATCATTAGTATTGTTTCAAAGAACATTCATTTTTTTTTAAGGTGTGACAATTTCAGTAAACATCTGTGTTAGAAATCCATCAAGTTATAAGATTGTGTTAAAATCTATGCTTTCTCTTAGCAGAGACGTGAAGCACTGATTTACCTACGATTATTTGCATGTACAGTGTATTGAGCCCAAGTGAGTAATGTAACCTTAAGATGTAGCCTGCAAACATGCTACCTTGTGCTGTGATTATGTTAGGTCTCCTAAATTGTCTCATGGGTGCTCTCATAAGAGGGATCAGCAGGGAAATTCGTGTTGCTGCATGGAGTCCATGTTGGTGACTCTTCAGAAGAGGACATCCTTCTGCCTGAGTGAGGGTCAGTTGTTCTTAAGGCGCTGCTGTTGCTGCACCACCACCCCACAACTCATGAATACATATTTTAAAAAAAAAAAAAAAAAGAAGAATAAAAAGTTAGTCCTGCTGTTTTGGATCTTGTACGAACCAATTTGTTCAGCAATGAACTCTTCCTACTTTTGTGTCCATCTACCTCCATGTTACAAGATACTGCTCTTGCCCTGCTCTCGCTGTGACCCACTAACTTTTCAACTTGAACTATCTTCAAGAATATTGTAGATAACTATCAGAACAGTCACTTGCCACAACTATTAGGAAACTATTTGGGAATGATGATTAAAAATGCAGAATTTTGAAGAGGGCTGGTAATGTCAGAGTAATCTCTCAGGCATCGATTAAAAAACGGTATTGAAAGTGTGTCCTTGTACTTTGCATTTTGCTGATGATTTTATTTCATATGTGAAGGCAGCTCAAGAAGACGCACTGCAGTAGTCTGAAAGCACACAGCTCACATCCAGCAGTCCTCGATCAAACTCCTAATCAGGTTCATGTTCTCAGTCCTCCTTTGTTTTTTTCAAGTTTTGCTGGTTTCAGCTCTGCCTTCTTAGGAGCGCCCGGCTGCCAGCCACGTTTGTCTTTCCTCCAGTAACAGCCTTTCAGGCTTTTGGCACGGCTCTGCTGAACTCCAGACTTCCCTGTTTTATCTGCTGGACGCTCCATCGTACCATTCACGGCATAACACCCTTGGTTGCCAGCCTCGCAAAGGAGCTGCAACTTTTCTGGGCTCCTGCTGGGAGTACGTGTCCCAGCCTGCCTCGTGTCACGTGGCGGCACCCTGCGTGCTGGCTCTGTGGGGTTTTGTCTGATTGCAGCAGCATACAGGCTCGGAGGCTGCGCTTTCCTGAGCAGCTCATATTCTATACGTGGTGTCTTGCTTTGATTCAAAACACAAAATGGAGATCACAGCTTTCTGAGAGGAAGGTTTAGGTCCTCCCAGAAGAAGGGCAAAAAAACCTCCCGCTGTTGTGCTGTTGTTAGGCAGTACGACTGAAGCAGAGCAGTGGCTCTTGCTTGGATGCCTCCTGCCAGGCATTCGCTGGCTGGCTTGCCTGGATCCCCCGTGCAGCGCCCATGAGCTTTTAGCTCTTCTGTCTGTTGTCAGGGCTCCAGCTTTCACTTCCAGGATGCTCCCACGGTGAATGACGTTTGTGCCCTCTTGACTCCCCAGGACCAAGGTGGACCCCCCTTTTTCCCCTGTGCCCTGGTATACCACTTCTCTGTCTTGTAGGGCATTTAAATTTAACAACCTATTTTCCTGAGGATCCTGAAGCGAATTGCTCTTTATCTTTGTTGCTCATACAGATGCATAAAAGCAAGCAAGCCCGTAACACCTCTGTTCATTGCTTTGTCTCATCGTGCTGGCGGAGACCAGAGTGCTTCAGCGTTTCTGAAATTCGTTACATGCAGCTCTTGGTGATGTTTTGTTTTTTCCTGAATCACCAGATTATCATGCTTCCTTCCACAGTGCTCTAAGTCCATATCCTTTTTACTCTTCCCCACAGCAAAAGCGTAGTCCCTGCTATGAAAGCGTGCCTGTGTCTCCCGTTCCTCTTTCCAGAGCTGCTGATTATCGCCAGAGCCCTTCTGAAACCTCACCCTGTGGTCTGTGGTGGTGCGTTTCCATTACTCACTTCCCCATCACTGCGAGAAGCTGTAGGAGCAGGAGGAACTTGTGCTTTTAGCTGCCGCCGAGCCATTGCTTCAGAGAGTTTCCACCTGAGTGAGAGGGCGTGAAGATTTAACTTGCCATGCCTGACACAACCTTGGCCAAAGCATGGTGGTCCCAATATGCTGAATAGTGGTTTTTGTTAAAACCCTCATTAGTTGCCTGCAAGCGTGCTGTGGACCAATTTGGAAGAGCCTGGGGTAGAGCAATGAGAGTGATCAGCAGTCTTTAAAACTTGACTGGTGGGGACAGATTGAATTACTTGGTATTTTTTAGTCCAAAAAAAGGCTGGAGGGAAAGTTGAAGAGAGGGGCAACAAGTGTTG
>NW_009192007.1:0-28547 GCF_000690835.1 Fulmarus glacialis
CGGGGCACAGCACCCCTCCTCTCGCCTGAGTTCTTTCATTTTTGCAACCAGGACCTGTTTTGGGGGTTTGTTTGGTTTTTTTTTCCCCAGCACGTTTCCCGGTGTCCTGGGGAGTTACTTCGGCTTCACCAATTATCTTCTCTACCTGCTGGACATGTGGGGCTTTTCTCTCTGTCACACTTTACGTCTTGTACTTGTTTCCTACATTTCACATTGCAGTTGTCTTCCTCTCTGTGCTTCTGTGTATGGTTTTTCTCAGCTATTTCATTAAATGCCAATTGCTAATTTTGCTGTTAGAATTTATACCGTGCTATAAGATGCTTACACAGAGTGGCTGGTTACATTATCTTAGCGTGCCTATGTCTGTGTTGAAGACAAGCCTTATATCTTGCTTAACTTGCTTCTGTTTGTGTGCAGCGGGCCACCACTTTGACCACCTTGTTCAGCCACAGTGGTGAACGTCCCTGTTGGCGTCCTCTTGAAGGACTGTGTGTTTACTGGAGGGAAAATGTCAAGAAAATATCATCCCGGGGAGGTTGCCAAGACTTACTCTAGACCTGTATGCCCTCAGACGTGAGTCACTGGGCAGGCTTTCCCCCAGCAGGTTCCCAAGACTTACTTCAGTTATGTATGTCCTCAGACATGAAGAATTGGACAGACTTGCCCCCATCAGCTGCCATCTGCTGCTGTGGACCACAAAAAATGGAGAGCAGCTGTTGTCTTTTCCCGAACCTTCTCTGAAAGGAGGGCTCCAGCAGCACCGTCGACCTGCAGGGCTGCTCCCCTGCGTAACGCTTCTCACCGGGCCAGGGCCCAAACACCTCTGCAAGTGCCGCAGGAGCTGGCGAGGCCTGGGCTGGGGGAACGGGTTGCCTGCGCTGCTCTCCGGGCTGCACTTCTAACTCCTAAGGGGAGTCTTGGGTCTTGGCTCACCCTCGGGTGAGTGTGGGCACGTTCCCTTAGCGTTTGCCATGAGCCATTCAAAGTCCTGAAAATGAAGAGCAGCGAGAGACAAGTTCTAAATTCTTCATCTTTGTGTGTCTGTATCTCACCTGGAGAAAGGTGAACGTTGCCTGAAATTGAGAGGAACGAAGTGGAAGGCATGGGACTTCTGTCCTGGGACAGAAAGGAGGCAGGAAAGGAAAAGCTATTTCTAGGTGCATGGGAAGGGACTCCTAGCTCTAACATTTGGGCCATTCCTATGGCTCACACTGGAATTGAAAGTGCCTCCAACACAGGCTAAGAGAACCCACTCTTCATTAGACCCGGTGATAGGAATTCCTTCTTACCTTTGTATCCAAGATCTTGTGAGAGAGAGAAAATCCCAGTCTTGACATCTCTACTTGAGTCTAGGTCTCATAATCTGAGGTTGCCTCATGGAGAAGGAAGGAAATGCACAGGAAAGAGGACACAAAATAAACCAAGAAGAAGAAAAATAAAAGCGAGAAATAATAAAGCAATTCTGCAAAGCCCAGAATCTGATTGGGGGCGGCCAGAATCCAGGTGCCCTCACGCCTTGATGCCCAGGCACAGGGGCTTTAGCAAAGCAGAGCAAAAATGCTTGCTGGGAAGACAGGGCTGGCTAGCCTCAGCTGGGTTCCTGAGTTCCTCTCCCTCTGCCTGGTGGGAGCCGTCCTCTTCACATCTAGTGCAGCAGTTCGGAGGATGCTGGTTTTGGTTGCCGGCGCGTACCCAAGTGACCTGCAGTGACACACCAGGAGTTACAGGCAGCGCGTGCTCCTGGAGATCAGAGGGGACAACCAAGGGCTTTGCCCTAAGACCTTGGCTACAGTAGTTCAAGTTGTGGCTAAATCATCACCTTACCTTCAACGGTGACCAGCCGCCAAGGTCAGTGCTCGAGGAGTTGTGCATTCTCCTCTGGGGACGCCTAATCGGGTGAGGGACGTATCCTGGCACTTAAAGTAGGCAGAGTGGGACTTACGCTGCGAGCAGTCACTGTGCCTTCCCACGGCGTGCCTGGGGACTTCGTGTCCGTCTGCTTGGCTAGAGAGGTAACAAGCCTTTCCTTTTCCACATGCAGCCTCCAGCACTGTAATCCAGATCAAAACTTTAAGTGTGTACCGTTCTGTTGAATGCAGAATGCTGTAGGCATAATTTTTAGAACTTACTCACGTTGGAAGACGAGATTTGGATTGTGTAGCCCTTCATAACATGAAAAATCTGCCTAGATTTCATAATCATATCTAATTATTACTTTATTTTGTCACTGTATATTTACGCTTGTCTCTGCTGTAGAGTATCTTTACAAATGGAGTATCTTTACAAATAGTTAAGAGAAAATAACTGGGTTTGTTTTCTAGTTATGACCCAGTATTTTGGTTTTATTTCCTCTCTCTGTGTTAGGTGACACCTCTTGAGTAACTCTGCAACTCAACCAGAATGTGATTGCTTTAGGATAAGTTATGAGATTTTTAAAACGCATTATTAAATCAAAGCCAACAACGATTATAGAACTGTGATACTAGAAAATAGTAGTAAGAATTGGTCACACATTAAAAATCCCCATCTACAGATACAGGTATAGACATACTGTTAGAGAAAGGGACAGATTTAGCAGTATTTGGGCAGCTGTAAATACATAAGAGGATGAGGCTAAGCAGCATTTCATTTTAAAGCTGCAGAGGTTTTCACTACTCTTAAAGCTGTGGATGATGTGCCGTGCAGCTGCCGCTGGTTTGAGGGGACGAAAAGAAAGAAGAGGGGAGCAGCAAAAGGTCTGAAGGAAAGCCAGGCTCAAAAGCCCTTTCCATTCTGCCTGCGAGTCTGTACCTGCCTCTAACAACTGGCTGCAGGTTTCCACCTTTTATTATCACAAGGTCTATTCAGCAAGCAAATGTCTGATTATGGTATAGCAGTTCTGACACTCTTCTGTTGTCACATGCTCTCATAATCGATTTTGTTTGAGAATGGGCATGACATAACTTCTTGCTCATCACTCAGTCTTTTCATCATTTCCTTTACCTTCTGGCAGTGCTTGGATTTGTCAACATCTTGGGCTCTCGTTTGCGTCTTCCTGAAATACGATAAGCGCTCACAAAAAATCTGCAGAGGAAAAGACAAGGAATTAACCATTCCGCAGAATTTAATGTAACTGGATAGGATTTCATGAAGACAAATCTACAAAACAAAAATTGATCGGTCACTTATGCAATTGATGTAGTTACTCTGCTTCTAAGCTGTTATATTGATGTGTGTCTTCTCCTGTTCCTTCATCAGGAATATAATCTTTTCATTACTATATACGCATATAATAATACCTCTGAGGGAGGCCTCAGGGTGCTCCATGCTATTTTACCCTAGACGAGAAACTTCCAAAGTAGCCTCAGATTCAAATTCTCACTCTTGTGGTTCACCAGTACAGACAGAAAAAGGAATATGCACATTTCTGATGTACTGTTAACGAAAAAAAATCCCTTTCAAATGGTCTTTTATTCAACTTCTGATTTAAAATTTTTTAACTGCAATGTTTTGTTGAATTTCATCATAAAGATTGCTTGTTATCCGTGCAAACTCAGGGACTCCGTTTCAGGTGGTTGACTGCAGGATTGAGGGGCGTATTCACAAATGCATAGAAATCCCACTAACTTCATCCTTCGACCATGTCCTGAGCTTTGATGCTAAAACAGCTAAGCGCTTGTTTCTCTATTTCTTCCCTTTCAGAACGCCAGTACTGGGGCTCGGACCTGCAACTTCCCAAAATACCTTTTGAAGACATCATGTACAATGATGAAAGTGCGTACAAGTGGCTGTGCACCCTAAAGAAAGTAGGAATCGTGCTACTCACAGGAGCTGCTACTAGGCAGGGAGAGTTGGTTAAACTTGGCCACAGGATTGGGTTCCTGCGTCTCACTTTTTATGGGTGAGTTTGGTTTTTCATATCCTTGCTTTGCCGGCTATGTAATCACCTCTAATATATTTCACTTCAGCTTGCTGGACCTCTTTTGTGAATTATCTTATTAAAACAAGGTGCATTTTTTTCTTCTCTGCGTGTTAGAAAATGTGGTGTCAATTAATATTCTGTATGAGAGGATTGCTTTGCTATCACAGGCAGGGTACTTAAAGAGCAGCAGCTATAACATTAACTGCTGAGAGAAGGAAAAATGCCTGAAAACAGATGATGTCAAATAAAAGATAACCACAAGACAGCCGTACTTATCTATACCATGGAGAAAATCAAAAATCCCTAATCCAGTCCCCTTCTGAATAGAGGAAGTTATCTGTACTGAAACTTTTTCTTAGCCTGACTTTGAGTCATGGAAATAGGTAAGACTTAGATGATGTTATTGTGTCTCACATCACCGAGAAGATGGGCAGAGTACCCATTTCCCTGCTTTCAACTGAGTCTGCTTTGGAAAGCCACGACCAGGCCCAGCAAGCACTTTTTTTAAAACTGCTTTTTTGCAAAAGTAAGAGCTCAGCCTGCAGGAGTGCAGGCAGGAACTTGTAAATCATCCTTTTGATGCCAAGAGGTGGTAAACTGAACCTCTACCTCCTCAAGCACCTACTAGGCGAGTAAACAAATGATGATGGTAGCTCACGTCTCGCTCTGTTGGTATAATTTTTTGCGATGTATATAAAAAAAAAACCTATTCTGAAAAAAAAAAAAAAAGAGAAAATAGATAGTAACATTTAAACATAATTGTGATTTCTTGGTGCCTGAATAGCCACCAAAACCAGAACATTCAAGGTTTCCCATCTGAAAAGCTCCTTTCTCCCCCATAATAGAATAAAAGATAATAAAAATCATGGCAAGAGTTCTCCTTCACTTGGATTTACCTCTAGTTCAGAGAATAAGCAAACAAACCATGTGCGCGATAACCAGTGTCTCCTCCTTTGTCTAAAAAAATCTAAAATAAATAGAAGCGGGAAAAAAATTCCAACCTTGGCCAGAAAGACCACATTCCCTCAAGACTGCAAATCAGAAGGAAAGATCTTCTGTTCCTTGACACTCCTGTGTGAAGGCATATACGAGCCCTGCTGGAATATGCAATGCAGGTGAGGGTGGCAAGAGCGGCACCGTGACACCAGGAGACACACATTAACTCAGAACGTTAATTGTGAGGTGGCAGGGGGGAAGGTGAGCAAAAGGTCCCTTCTTCAAGCTATGATGCCTATTAAGACATTTTGTTACATCTTCATTTTGCAAGTATCGTTCTGTCATCAGCTATGGAAAAAGATGTCATTGATGCTGCCGGCTTTTAGATTTAGTGAACAATTTCTAACAGGCAGAGAAATAGCTATTGTGATATCCTAGCAACTTCTAGCAGTGTATAAGGTGCTTCTTACCCAATATCCACCCTTCATTTTTTGTTTCATTTATGTTGAAAGTCAACCTGTTTGTGCAGAACTTATCCTCACGCTTCAAATCAGGAAAGCTGGCTCAAGAAACCTTCTAGAAATCACAGAAACTGAAGTGAACTCACAGCACGTAGAACAGCCTGTGAGAATGTAACTTTTTTTTCCTCCCCTCTATTGCGTTCCAAAAAGAAGGGATGGAGAGAATAACTGCTTTAAAATGCTTTGGATATTATGAAGCTTTTGTCAGTTCCAGCAGCCATGATAAATATTTGCAAAGCTTTAAAGGGAGTAATGTATAAATGTACTAGGGTAGTTAAGATAATGTACTTTCATTAAGGTGTGGTTTCCTCTTTCTGCTTACTGGGCCAGAAGGAAAAGTGGTTTTCAAAGTTAACTGGGATTCAGTCAGGTTAATCCTACTGAAATAAATGGGAGCAGAACTCGATTCAGAAACCTCATCCAGTACTATGAAACATTTCCTACCGTTAAAAGCATTCCTAATGTCAAGCACTTCTATGTTTAGCAGTGTGCTATGGTCTCAATTTAAAACTTGCATCATTATGAAAATAGTACTGCTTTCTATTTCTGCTTTGACGTGATCCTATCAACAGATACTAGGAGATTCCTGGGGGTATCCAGCCCCGATCATATCTGAGGGTGTTTCCCAGCTCTCTAGGGTATCTGAAGGATGAAACATTCATTCTGTTTGTATCCAGACAGCTGCACAAGCATTTTGAGTTAGGAACAAATATAGCGAGCCCCAGATAACAACAAAAAATTTTGGTTCTTTGTTAAAGCATACCACTAAAAGAAAATGTATAATATCTCCAAAATACCTCAGGGGAGAGGGAAAAACAAAAAAGCCCAAACAACAACACCCTCCCCCCGCCCCCCATACAACACCTTCAACATATACCATGGATTAAGTTACAACAGAACTTTTAGTTGCTTTTCTAAAAGTTTCAGGGAAGAACTGGATCTAGAAGAAGTTCCTAGATCCTAAAACTGGAAATAATCTTTAAACCTGGAATAATGTTCTTGACATGGCAGCCCACTCTTTCACCTGTTGTCCATCTGCTGAGCCCTATGACATGTTTTTCACTAAGGCATTCAGAAGTTTTTGATATTTAACTCAGCAGCATTTTAAGACAAAAAGATTCTACCATTCTGCCTGGTACTCTGCCTCAGCTCTTAATCATCCTCGCTGTTTAAAATTACTGCCGACTGTCTGTCTGAAACTGTCTGCAACATCCAGCTTGTGATAACTCTGCTATGTTTAAGCGAGACTGAAAAGTCCCTTACTGTATAAATGTGCATTAACTGTTAGGATATACTTTCCTTGTCTAAGTTCAGCTAACAAGAGATTCAGACTGCCCTAGGGAGACTGGCCAGTTTATCAGTTGTGTAATCAGAATGATTTTTTTTCCAATTAAAAAAAGTTAGTCTTGCCCCTCACTGACGCTTCCCTAACACGATTATAAACAGTAACAATCATAAAATGCTTCACCTTGTTTAAAGTCAGCTTGAATTAATGCTTACTCTCTTTAAAGTTGGATTCAATAAAAGTAATTTGTCAGGATGAGTTCTGAGATAGATAGATAGATAGATAGATTTAAAAGTGTTTTAATACATTCTACAAATGTCTCCCGCCCATTGATGTTCCATACAAGATCAAGGTTGAAATGTGACCTTGGTCCACACCATTTGAGCAAGTAATGGTTAGAGCTCCTTTCACTGTTTAAAGCAGATTTACGACTGGTGTTGATTAAACCTTACTTTTATGTTTCCTTAAGTATTAGGGTTCACAGTAAAGGAACGATAAAAGGCTGTAAGTCTCCTTGCTTTTCCAAAACCTATTTGCTAATTCATGTATTTATCAGGCTGCAGAAAGAGGGTTTCAATGTTACGGAAATTTTCCAATTGACTAAGAATTCTGCATTTAAAAGAAAACATACTTAGAATATTTTGTTTAGTTGAGTTTTGGGTTTTGTTTTTTTTTTTTTGCTTTTTTGCTTTTTAAACACAGCTGTGGTATTTGAAAGTCTTGAAGTCTGGTTTACATCATCCCAATTGAGCTACCGTGTTAAATTTACTCTAGGTCATTTGACAGTTGCTAATTATGTTTTTGTATATGATTAGGTTGAATTTGCAATATTAAATTAAAATCTGAAGAGTATAAGGTCAAAGAGAGCCTGATATCCAAAGACCAGTTTTGCAGACCAGTCTGGATTTCAAGTAACAAAAACCAGCTCTGCCACAGGGTGAAGTCAACAAGCTACGTACAGACCAATGTCCAGCTCTGAAAAAAAGAGTGTCTGCTCCCGTGCTAAAGGAAAGGCAAAGCTATAAAAGGGGGAGGATCCGTATGGTACAATAAGCATATTAGCAGAGCCAAGACTTTCGGGGGGAGAGCCAAGACTGCTGAACGCACTTTCCTTTTCAGAATATGTTGCCAACTTGCAAGGAGAGAAAGTAACACAAAGGCAGCCTGCTCTGGAGTTCGGAGCCAGACTCAATGAGCTGATTTGCTTTATTTGTGCTATTCCTTACGTCTTGGCTTTCATTTCTCCAGTTCAGAGATCAGACACTGTTGAGCTGTCTCCAAGATGCACTGTAAGGATGCCTTTGTTAAGGCTATACAGTAAAGGCAAATACAACACTCACAGTAATACAAAGGTAAGCTTCCAGAACTGTACAGCACCATTATCCCGCCCAGGAGATGTACAAGATGAAGGATGCTGCCTGCCATGGAGGAGTTCTGGCATTAGATGAAGTCTATAGGAAGCATCGTCTGTTAGCATGTGTATGTTTGACAGACCACTGTATGGTTTGAGACACTGCTGCTGAGCATTGCCTTCTCAACACATGGTGATGTTAATGATTAACATCTTTGAAATTTTTAAAAAATTACTCTTTAGATCATGTTTTTTCCTCAAGAGCCCTGTTTAAAAAAACCCAACCAACCAACCAAAAAAAAATTGGGAAGGAGGAATTCCTCATGTACTGGAAAACACAAGCAGTATCATGCATAAACTTTGTATTGTTACGTGTAGTGGTTTAAGAAATTATCCAGAAAGTACTTAAAAAAAGAAAAAAGTCACAAAACTAGTTTCAAATGTTTTAATACAGATGTGTATGAAGTGATAACATGCTAAACACATCAGAATATAGAGAACTGTATTCAAACAGCTTAATAACCCCCTGTTTGTTAAATGTGTAATTCGTCACATGAAGTCTTGAAAAAGACTCATGGTTTGGGCTTATTTTTAATATTTATGTGGGGTTTTTTAAAGTGTTTTATAAGGAACAAGTTTCTTATTTTTTACCATGTATAGCTGGAACCCAGCCTAAAAATATTATGAAAGAGAAAAGCCGTGTTTCCCTATAGTATCTTTTCTCCTAATTTAACCTGTTTCATTTTCAGATATAGTTATTGTAATGCCTGGTCTTGGTGCTCCTACATATTTCTTGCAGTAGCAGAAACTCCGTTGAGTTTTCAGTCTTAAAAACAGACCTAGAGCAGCATTTTACAGTCCATCTCTTCACCTCTAAAACAGAAGTTCATTTCTTACTGGCATCCAATTCTGAGGTGGCTTTTACAACTGTAATAAAATAATAACTTCGGGTAATTCCCTTTGCTATTTCACTAGCAGCCAAATAGCAGACCTACCAAATATTATAAATAAAAGGATAAATTTGGAATCGGCACACTTGCCAAATAAAACATTACCTCAACAACGCCATGAATTTTAAACAGAAATGTAACTGTAATGAATATAACCCTGACAAATGGAAAAACAAAAGTCTTTTTTCTTGTCTAGATGTCTGTTTGGTACATGCTACCTAAAATGTCATTACTGTAAAAAGTGGAAGCATTCTCTCTATCAGCCATACAATAACAACAAGGGGCTCCAGACTTTTAAATTAACCTTTCTCTTTACATTATGGCAGCACAACTACATTAACAAGGTCTCCAAGTCACACCGCAGTTCATTTCTCCAAATACCATGCCCTAGCCCTTGTGCTCCTCCCCTCTTCTGAAGCCACGTCCGGGGCTTGGGGCGGCATGAAGGGCTTCCTGCGGGGCCCCAGCACCCCCAGGGAAACAGCCAGACCGTCTGCACCTCCCAGAGGGCTTCAGCTGCAAGAGGAGGACGGGGGTCCCAAATCTCTTGTGAACGAGACTTTAATAAAGTGCAAGACCAGATGATTCAAGTGAGGCTTCAGTTCCTAGTGCAGCCGTTCTGCAAGACTGAGGATGTAACAGACAGACCCGTTTTCTGCTCAGGGAGACTGAGCCCACATTGCCACTTCATGCAAAAAATTGCTACACCCGCCTGGTGCCAAATTTCCTCCTCTGTCAAACAGCCTGAGCACCTGATGTTGCAATCTGACTCTAATTGCTAAACCATAAACCATTCCACCCCGCTTTGCTCTCCATAAGGGCCAAGAGTCCTCTGACATTACCCACGTTTTCTTCCTTGACTTCTCCTGCGCTCTCCCCGTGACCGAGTTGATACCTCAGCTCAGTTGAGGCTTTGACAAAGTAAGGTTGATTTTTTTCACATTCAGCGCTGAGCTCCCTATTAGCATCGCTGACTTCAAGTCAGTAACTTGAGCTTTGACCGAAGCTCCTTGCGTGGAAGGAAAGCTCCCGGCGACCAGCTCCCCTCGCAAAGTGTCACAGCACGGAAGCACTGAAAGCTTGTGCAAAACCTTACAATGATTTTATAAAGTACTACCATTACAGCAATTGTATATATTGCAGATACATGAGACAATTAAAATGTGTTAAATTGTCTTAGAACCATCAAGTGACACTGGAGTCTTTTAAATTAAAGAAACAGTGAACGTAGCTACCTTCAACACCAATGACAAGGATGATGTAACGGGCTATTTTTTGGCTCTAAAATTGGGAACTACAGAAGTGTGGTTGAAATTATCATACTTGCGTACTGAAGTCATGTACTGATGAATATGTGCTGTACCAAATAATAAAAATTATTTCTCCCCGGTGGTTAAACACATTTGCAAATATTCAAGGGGGTTTTCTCTCTGGCAATTTCAGAAATTTAGTTTTAGAGCATTTTGCATAGTTTCTGTACTAAATACCAGTCCTAGAACAAAAGTGTTTGTATACTGTATATAAATAATTTTGGTCTGCATGTTCTTTAGCCTATTTTCTTCTTAAACTATTGTTAAGAAGTAATGCTAGACACACACCATCTGAAACATAATATATTTGGTCTATAGTACTCCACAAGGGAAAATGAGTTTCATATTTTCTTTTAAATCACTTATGCTCCTGTGATTACATGGACAGCGTATGGTGACTGACGCTTTTCCAGACAAATGTCTGGATCTATAACATGCATCTGCTGAGGACAGTCTTCAATCATGTGAACCCTGTACAAACAAACCGCGTGTCTTAAAGTCTCCTGCACGGTGTGTCACTTAAAACAGATTTTGATTGTCCTGCAACATGATGTATTCATGTCTTTGTCATGTAACTAAGACTCTTTTTTCCCCTGCAGTTGCCAGTAAACTTTCTTACAGAATTTTGTCAAATTTCAAGACAGAAACTATGTAACAAAATAAATGGAGGTAGTTCTCAGAGCATCAGAGAAAGGGAAGAAGTTACAAAGTCTTTCATCGAGACATTTTCCTTTAGCGGCAAGTCTTCAAGTTACAGGAAAGATCCCCCTGCAAAGGATACTCTATATTTTCTAAGATCATAAAGCTTTAAAAATAATTTTTGGGGAAAGTTACATAGCATTTAACAATTTTATATTTCATTGATAATGTGCTCCACCTAGCAGGGAAAAATGGAAGGTTGATAAAAATAAATGGGCCAACTTCCGCTCTCTTATTTCTGAAGCCTCAGTAGTAAGACGATGATTTATCCTAGCAGATACCTCTCGGTCACTGTCTTCAACTGATCTTTGCGTTCAGCAAAGTACCGCCCCCGGAAAGCCATCGTTCTTCTAGATGCTGCACTGGGGCCAGATGTCCCTTGGCACGCATAAGTTTCTAGCTTGAATCTAGGGCTGCTGAAGTCAGCCGTCTTTGCTGGGGTGGGGGGACACTACTAAATCGTTATTTCCTTATAATTTTACAAGATTTTCATGTTCAAAGATGGAATGACTCTTTGGTACTGTGATTTCACAGTTTCAATGTGTACTGTCCGGCATGCTGGCTGGCTGTTTTAACATGTTTTCTCTTTTCCCTTTTATTATAAAGACCAACTTGGCAAGTGCAAGACAAAGCAGATGCTAACAATGTGGCTTACACAACCGGGAAACTCTCTTTTCACACCGATTACCCTGTTTTGCAGCATCCACCTGGGGTAAGGTGAATCTACTAGCTTTTTCACAACACAAAAGGGGAAAGGGAAATGTCCTATAGTGTGAAATATGGTTAGCATTCAGCCACTCTGAATTTTGTCTTAAAAGAGTAAAGTGAAAATACAATATGCTAATCTGCCTATAACAATCTATATACACATGGGTATGCAATATATACATTATGATATAAGTTCTGCATAACGAGCCCATTATGTATGCCATAATTTTTAAATGGAAACTCACAAAGTATTGAGAATATTACCGTATGAGAAAGCATTAGGGTCCTGTATGTGCTTTTGATGCTGCTTTCATTATATTGAAGAAGTTGGGTGTCTACACCCTGTAGTCAAGTTGTGACGTTAGGACACATCTGTTCACCTCAGGAGGAGAACATATTAGAAGAAATATGATTAAGATGTTATATTCTGTTTTCTATAAATTGACTGAAATTAGACCCTTATCTACCCTTTCATAATTAGATAAAAAAGGGGCATTTTGTAAAGGTGGACAACAGCCACAGAAAATACATTTTCACCTGGTCCCTGTCATATCACAGCCTAATCCACATAATTCACCAGAGAACTGAAAAGTAGGATGAACAGGTACAAAGAAACAAAGATAACCCTGGCAAAGTTCGTATCTATAAGCTTCATACGTACAACTTCCCCTTCTCATGTTGTGGAGTACTTTGTGTCAGTTGTTTCTATAATTAAACAAAAAACCAGTGTGATTTATCCACAAGTAAATGCCAAATACTTCACACTAACATCACCTATTAAAACCGTTTAGATGCTGTTCATTAATGTGGAGTAAGGATGGAATAGGGCTTAATTAATAGATTTCAGTTTCCCCCTTCATCACCATCATCAAGGTCTGCGGGTCCAGGTGAGGAGATTCTGGACTCTGCTTCTCGTCTCCTGGTTTTTTTTGTTTTTTCTCCTACTGGTCTCCGAAATAATTCACCATCATGGAAGGGAAAGGTGAACGCTGTTACCATGGGTATGACAGAGGTATTTTGTGTAGTTTGGCTGAGATGAACAGTTACACTTTGTGTGACGCTGGGCTTTCTAATGCCGCGGGGAGTTTTACTGCCTGTGTCAGCAGCTCAGATTTACACTGGTGCAACCAAGAGCCCAGGTTAGACTTTCTGCTCCGTCTTACGCCTTGGCAATTTCACTGTGAAGTGAAATGAAACTGTCTTAATCCTACTTTATGATAGAGACACTGGGCCTGTTGCCTTCTACGAGAGCCACCTTTTCCCCTCCGTGAGCAGATAATTCACAGTAGGTTTTGTTTCTGCAAGAGAAAACTAATCCTCCTTGTTGAATAAGACCGCAATGCATTTAAAATTATGTGACTGCCACAAAGAGGGACTCAAAGGAAAGAAGCGAGACCAGAGCTTTGCAGCTGACTCGCAGGTTGCAAGAGTTAGAAGATATCCCAAATGGGATGGATTTATGAACATGCTACTTTAATTTTCTGCCTGTGTGATAGTGGTGGCAGAGTGCGGTGAAGCTGCAGTAATGGGAACTCAGTCTTTTGCTGAAAAAAAAAAGAAAAAAACCAAACAAACCAGAACCACAGATATGAAGCCAACTGATACTAATGAACTGTTAAATATGCAAGCTAATTCATCTGGTAATGAGATGTTAATTCATTCCAGGTTCAGTTTCTCCACTGTATAAAGCAAACAGCTGCAGGAGGCGAAAGTGGAGTTGTAGATGGATTTCACGTATCCAACAAGCTGAAAAAACAAAATCCTCAAGCGTATCAGATCCTGTCCTCTACCGCTGTAGACTATACAGATGTTGGGGTGGACTACTGTGATTTTGCTATGCAATGTAAACAAAGGATTATAGAGTGAGTAGTTTTAACAACATCGAAAAATAAACCCCTGCGATATGGTGGATTACATGTTGGTAGGAGAAGGTCTGCTCCTGCCACCTTGTGGGGAAACACTGGTTTAACTTGGTCTGTAGTTATTTTGGGTTTGGGGTTTTTTTGTTGTTTAGTTGGGTTTTTTGCCAGTGCATTACTTGTTCTTTGCTTTGTACCGCCCCAGCATCGTGGTTCTTCTTTGGTTTTGCCACACACCAGCAAGAAGTGGGCGTAGTTAGAGCAACTCCTGGGTACAGACACAGGTTAACAGCAGCTGGGTCTGTTACTAAATTCCAGCCAATGTACATCTGTATCGTGCCAAAGAGGGGTCATAATTTGAAGCGTTTAGATTAAGAACTATATATTGTAAAAAGATCAAATGCCAATGATCATAATCTCGTCTGAATTTAAAGAGTTTACAATTCTACAATTAAAGTGTATAGAATATAGATGTTTGAGGAAATCAAGTGTCTACACTTTCTCCTGATTATCCCTTTTCCTAGTTAGGCTTAATTATCAAAAGCCAACCCAATAACAATCTGAATTTCACCATAGAAACATACTGAAATTCCAGCAGGAGAGTTCAGTTGCTGTTTAACCGTCTTAAAATGTTTCAGTAACAACATAATACATTCCTTTTCCTTTCCTTCTCTGTTTCATAGCGTGGATTCCAGAGGCCAAGCAGTTCGCATCAATTATAATAATGCAACAAGAGACACAGTGTTTGACATACCAGCTGAAAAAGTGAGGCCGTTTTATGCAGCTCTAAAGGAATTTAATGATTTATTAAACAGCGCAGAACACAAGTTTACTTACAAGCTGAAACCAGGTCAGTAAGTTGCTTCTCTTCGCAATGATTTTTCACAGGTTTTCCTAACAGTCAAAACACTTGAGCATTGTTAGCACTGGTACTAAGAGGAAATTTCAGTCCTTCTATCACCTATTTTATTTCATACTGCATCTTTACATTCATCTCATAGATCTCTTTTGCCATTGTTACAGTAAAAAGAAAAAAAAAAGGCAGGACAGGAGGGAAATAGAGTCTATCTATTGATTAGTCCAATGTGTCTTTTCACTACACCAGAAACCCATATCATATAGGAAACTGTAACTTGTCATATCAATAGCACCACAGATGGGCAATATCATGTGTAAGACTGCTGTGCCATCCCAATTCGGTGTCTGTTCATTAAATGATACACAGTCGCATACTCTTTCCTCTGCTTCATTTGATGCAGAGTACGAACATTAAGCCAAACGATACGTCTTGCTTTATGACACTTTAATTTGTTAGTTGGGCACCTTCCCAATGGCTGCAGGAGTTGCAGAACATCTAGAAGAGGACACAGATGCATAATGTGCATAACGCTGAAGGAAGCTGAACAGCACCGTGGGGAATTCAGTTATCGTCTTTGCTTAGACACTGAGTGCCGGCGTAATGCTGGATGAATTAATAAGGCCACTGCTGCTCTGCTGCTTTTTCTGGGTGGCCTATGCAAGACATCTGGAGGTAGATTTGCAGAAGTGCTAAGCGCTCTAGCCTTCAGCTAGAGTTGTACAGGGCTGTGTTTTGAACATAAAACATGCTGCAAAAATGCCCTTTACTCTTTAAAAGTCAGTCCGTGCATCTATTTAACTACTTTGGCCTTAATCCCTGTTCTTTCATTCCCCAGCTGTGAAATAAAGATACGAATAGTCTCTCATCTCTCAAGAGATGTTACAAAAGTAAATTCATTAGTGCATCTGACTGCCTCATGTACTGTGATGCTAGTGTCTTTAAAATGTCTATGAGGAAATGAATCTCTCTCTATTGGAAACATGCAATAAAATAATTTATAAGATCACATAATAAATGGTAAAACAAAGTACCTCACATTACATTAGTACCATCCATCCCATCAATTAATGCACCTAAATAGTTGTAGAGGGGAGGGGGAGAAGGAAAGAAAGACTATAAGGTTTTTTAATTAGAGATTTATCATAACAGTGGCACAGAAGGGAGAAAAATTAAAATGGCATGCTAGCCTTAATTATGTGATTTCCTAACTTTCAATGGCTTGACTTTGTTCTCATAAAAGTCTCTTAATAGGGATAGGAACAGAGGATGCGTATAGTACAAATAGTACCAGACTGATGGAATGAAAATCATCCTAGTGGCTTTCACCCTTTTTACCCTTCTTGTGGATTTACTGTAGTTGCCTTTCCCCTCAAGGCCTGCTTTTCTCAGCGTGGACTCCCTACCACTCTGCTGTTTAACCCCTGCTTATACAAGGAAAAAAAAAAAGGTTGAAAGGGACCTGCCCTCTCTGGTTGAGAATGACCAGCTAAATTAAAATTACTGTGTCGTTGCTGCATACCTCCAGCCGAGCTACTTGGAGTTATTGCTCTCGAACTGTTGATATAAATCCATCTCCATGTTATCTGTTTGAAGGAATCAACTATAGCATACCAAATATTAAAATTTGTGCAATCTCTTTATAGGAGACATAGTGACGTTTGATAACTGGCGTGTGCTTCACGGTCGCCAAAGCTACCAGTCGGGATCAGAAGTGACTCGTCACCTGGAAGGTGCCTATGCAGACTGGGATGTGGTCATGTCAAAGCTCCGGCTCCTCAGGAGGAGGGTCCTGAATAGGGACTGAGCTTTCTTCTAACTAGAATGAGCAAAACCTAGATTGTCTAACCTCAAAAAAAAAAAAAAAGTGTTTTCAGAAACTAACATCACGAATATATTTGAGTTCCATAAGCTAAGAAACCTGTTGTTCATAACAATTTATCTGTGCCCTGGTCTTTGACTCTATAAAATGCATTGCTACCTCTGTCAGTTTATTTGCTTTTCAAAATCAGTGCGCAAAATGGCTTGAAAAATTATCACTTAACTAGGCTGACTGGGTATCACAATGCTTTAATTTTTCTCTACAAATATACCTGCCCTCCCTAGAAAGCTTGGAAGGAGCATCAAAAAAGAGCTCATAAGTATTACCTACTAAAGATTTGTTATGAACAGCACCTTCCTCTGTTTTCAGAGAGGCATTCTTTATTGCATAAATCATAACTAAAAATCATGATCAAAATAAGCAACCACTGCTGCAGAGTTATTTTTATATACACACCTTTCTAGGTAGAACTCCACTTTAATACAAGATCTCATTCAACAGATGCTGTATTCTGTACATCCCGCTGTACATGTGATGACTATCACAGCCACAGCCAACTTCTACTACATTTCTAAGTCCATAAGCCCATAAGCTCAGAAATCATAGAGCTACCAGAGAATGCGTCGTATTAATTTTCCTCTGCATTAGGAATAAAATAAATCTCAGTGCAGAGGTGGCAGATGGGGTCAGAAATCCCATCAGATGCTGTGCAGAGATGTAACTAAGATCTGCAGGGCAGACAGGCTTTTGAGTGAAGTCGGGAAGAGGAATGCTGATGCCGCTTTTCAGCTAGAAATCACAAAGCACAAGGGGTGGTTGTTGACACCTGACAGAAAAGTGGCGACTGAACTCAGATCCATTTTCGTTTCACCAAGTACAAGAGCACGCCTCCGACAGACTTGGTCTGCAGGATATTTTCCTCTAGGTTGCATCCTGAATAGAGATCATGTTATGTAAAAATTACTGCGGCCAAAGTAGTGGGGTTTTCCCTATATTCTGATGCCAAATTGAAAGAGAAAGAATTTTTAAATACTTGTTTTTATACCCAACACTATGTCCACTGAGTTTATTCTTTACTGCCCTTATAGCTGCAGAGTTAACAGGACGCCCTCTCACCCATGCCAAGAGCTGAGAAAATAACCACACCTCCACCCTCAGATATGCTCTGTTCAACTGTTTATTTTCAAACTATTCCTTGAAAGTCAGATAAATCCTAGTCTCTTCTTAGTAGGCTAAACCAGTAGAACTACAACTACAGAATTAAATAACTGTTGAACTAAATTTGTTGACACAAAAAAACCCAACATAAGTGAGACCCTAACATGAGCTTGCAAACACTTCCATAGCTTCTTCTCATCATTTACAGTCAACAGGTATCTCAGCTGAATAATCACATAAAACTAAATTAGGATTTGGTCATGACCTAGCATAGCGTGGTTCGACTCCATTCCTCTTTAGTAAGTAGTGAAATGTTTTTATCAAAGTTTTGACATTAAGACATAGCGCAACAAAACTGGCTTTTAGTGGTAATTTGATTTCTCGGTGCCTCCTTTAATAATTAACTTTGGAAACATGAGGAAAGTATTTTTTACCTTTGCTATAAAAGGGGGAAAAGATGAGGAAAGGCTAATACCTGTATTCTGTAAGACACCAGCAGTACTGTGCTTTAACTGTGATATTTTCCATATAACAATTTATAACTTTAAAACAAGACATCTTGGGGTTTATACCAATGGTTAATAGGAAAGAGATATTTTCTGCTTTTATTCTGTACTTTTCTAAAAATGGTTTTATTCAAATTTCTGTTTATTAAAAGCTATTCTGGAACTGATTACTGCTCTGGGCTCATATCTAATCTCACACATAACATCTTGCCCACAGATAGGAAGTCATTATTGTTATTTACAAATGTTTGTAAATATGATTAGACCTGGATCCATTCAGGTTTGTCCCATATACTTAACATATAGTTACAGTACAACTAAACCCATAACTTTGAACAGCTGAGGGGAAAACAAACAAACAAAATTAATCAAGGCTCTCAATGGATCTAATTTTGCACTGCTGGGATTTTTCGTCAGCGAAGTATGCCCTATTAAAAACTCGCACAAGAGACCCCTGAAGTTCATACTTTGTGCCTGAGATATGTTGTACTTTATATACCCACACCTTCTTGAAGTGTCCACATTTCCCCAAAATATGTAATCTCAATGTTAAATAAATAACATAAAAATAATTAAAAATAAGGCAGCTTTGCAGATCGCAGGCATATGCCACACACACAGACAAGATGGGTGGGTGGAGGAGTGCAGTGGCTCCAGGTTCCCAACAGCACGGTCACTCTGCTTGCATGCAATTTGCAGCGTATAAATCCTTTAGTGTTACATATAAACATAATTCAAGCTACTATATATTCAACAAAGCATTCCGTGCAGAATAGAGTGTAAATAATGATAAAAACTGTGCCTCAGTGGAAATGTGAAGCCCTGCACAAACAGAATCTAATCCCTGCAACACCTCCAGGAGCTATGGCGTGATATCCAATTTAACTGGGAAAGGGTCAGATACCCACCCAAACCTGATGCACAATCAAAACTTATGTTTCTGGCTGCCAATCCTCTGCTCAACTTCTAGGATCGAGCTACTATCTATATCACAAATTTTAATTTCAAACACGTTTGCATATTACTATAGTTGTGCTGGGAAAAGAGAGCATCTCTGTAACTTATCTGCAAAGTAGATTTCCTGATGACTATACTGGTATCCGGTCAGGCTAAATAATGGAGGAAGCCCAAGATGGATTTATTTCCCCTTCATCTCCAAACCCACACCAAAGAATGACATTGCCAAGCTTTCAGACAGGTCTAGCTTCCGATCTGCCCGCAGTACTGGCAGGGGCGGGTCACCCAGCGTGGGGAGCCCAGCCTTCATAGGCCACCGGGCCCAACGGTCTCTACCACCTTATAGCAGCAAGAAAAATTAGCTGGTAATAGGTGTTCGGAGGACAACTCTGAAGAAGGTTTGGGCTGTATCCAGAGGCTGCTAATGGACATGATTTCACTTAGCTGGTTGTAGTCCAGAAGCTATAACGCCACGTGACCCGTGTGCTGTTCATGATACATCAACTGTCCAGGCTCTGCTCAGCAACTGGCCGCATCGAGTGGGCTCGCAGCACAGGCAGAGAAACAGGAAAAATACGTATCCATTTTATTATTTGCAAATGCCTTTTCTCTTTTGTCCTAGCTTTCTTCTCCTCCCATTGCATTTTGTAGCAATGGATGTTTGGCTCCAATCCCATGGCATTGTTTTCATGTACAATTTTTTAAATACCTTTTTTATATATCAGATTTCCAGCTAGTTTTTAAAAGCAAGCAGCGCCTTGGGCATTTCAGTACGCTCACATCTGTGGATCCACTCACTCTGTGGATCACTTCGGCACAGTTCCGCTTCAGCCACTGCTGAGCTACCTGCAGCACCTGCCAACTCCTGCTGGCTGGGCGGACAGCGAACCCGAGTCCAGGGAGATTTCCAAATGCCTACTGTGGGAAGAAAGCTGGATTAGCTGCACAGCTTTGCAAGTTGAAATATACTGCTTTCTATATGTCCAGCAAATTAAATGCAGCCTTTCATCACATGTGCAATATATTACCCCTGGAAAATATGTATTTATTCTGTACTGTATTTTTCTCTGACACAAATCAGAGAAGGCATTTAGCGATCTTCTCTCAAATTCTCCCTAAGGCAAATGAGTTTTTATTCTAATCTACATGTTCCTAAAACTAACTGCCAGTTTAGGGCAAGTCCATATTTGAAAGTTTCATGTTGGAACTCTGAAATCACTTTTGCTAAAAGCTCACGTAATAAATATATTTTATACACACATTTTAAACTTACAGCAAAAGATCCCCCCACCCTGTTGTGCCAGTCCAGTAGTGCCAAAAAGATGGTAAAGACCGAGATGGAGAAGGAGGACAAAAATGCACCTCCCCTTTAAACAAAAAATAAAACCAATGAACCAAACAAAGAAAAAATCCAACCCACAGCAAAACTAAAAGGAAAGTAAATCAGAACTGCTCATAAGAAACCTATTTTCCACATAATGTCTGCTTCAACTCTAGAAAAGGACATTGTCAAAGGCAGGGAACCAGCTACAGGACCTCTAGAAAACAGCCAAAGTAACATCAAACTTTAGCTAGAGCACAGACGTGGCAGCTATATGGGATATTTCTGGCTGAAACCAATCTCAGTATTGGACGTGGGATGAGATCTAAGAGAAGGGAGAGGGGGCATTTTGCAGCCACCCTTTCCCCCCGGTGCTGGACGGAGGGGCGGGCGGGAGGGTGGCACTGCTCCTCGGGGAGGGGTGAGGCGCGTCTCCCAGTCTCCTGCAGCACCTCCTGCGGGGCCGTGCTGGGGAGCAGGAGGAGGGGCTGGACCAGCCAACGAGCTGCTGGTTTGCCCGGCTACTTAAAAGGATCTTCAGCAGAGCCACGGCAATTCAGAGTGGCCCCAAGGCTGCTCCGCATTGTGCCGAGGGCATCTGGTCAACCAAAGGATTAGGAGCTGCTTTTGTAGTGTTTTGTAGGGTACAAGCTGGTTTAGTTAGCAAAATACGTTTGAAGTCAAATGTTTTATGTATTTCTAGTTTCTTTAATATGTAAAAGTGCCCAATGACTTTAAAGCAGGCAGAGGATTTTCTTTGTTGCCATGCCACGATACATCTCTTTCCCCATTAGCTCAAACAGAATGAGACAGGAGGTCTAAACATGTGGATAGCAGAGCGTGGTTTCTCTATCGTCCTTTCTTTCCAAGCAGTCATTTAGATCAATAACCACTCGTGTTGGCAATAGTCGAGCTGTGCATCTCTTTCAAGTTATTTTTGGAAGCATTCAAAGCAGCAAAGATCACAGAGCAATGGACATGGAGAAGATACAGCGATTTTCAGAGTATGTCATACTCAATTTCTGCAATCTTGGCCTGCTTTTTTTCTTTAATCAAACAGGATTGTCGGTATGAAAATGTGCTAAGGGCCATATAATGCCCTTGAAAGGAAGCGGGCGAGGAGCAGGCTGCTGCGGCGAGCCCTGCGGTAGCATACCTCCGAAACGCTGCTCGTGACGGAGGAGCTGGTTGACTCCCTACAGCACATCTGGGAATGAGCAGGACACAACTCCCTCGCTTCTAACCACCCAAGTCCACAGCTGTCTCCAGTCCTTTGCCGTCTTCAACGCCCTGTTCACGATTAAGTTTTCCCACACCGCTCCCTTGCAACTTCGTTCTCACTTTGACAAGCAAACACACTAGAGCAGGGGAGGCAGGAGGAAAACCCTACCCATTCGTTTTCTTGGCTCCTCTACAAGAAAAACAAGTGCTACGCAGCCAGATCACGTGATGGGGTTTTTCGGCAACTGCAAAGATTTAGAAGGAGCCTTTCCTCATCCTTCCGCGTTTCCCCAACGCCACGTGGCGGCCGTTCCCGTACAGGCGTGCCCTGCAAGGCAATGGAGGCCGTTGTGTGCGTTGTATTTGCAGTTTCTCCTTGACTTCATCGCTCCCCTGCCCTCACGTCATCCCTTTGCCCAGAGGCATGCAATCCGCTAGATTCTTTAACTCTGGATATTGTTATTTATAAGTTGTATGCCTTATGTGCTATTTACTTTTGATCCATTGCCATTATTTCCATCGTTATTCATTTTAAAAGCATAATTTAATTGTTTTTTCATAATGAGCAGCTATCAAAGCTGAAGGAACCATCGGTGTCAGAGGGCAAAACATTGTCTCCTCTAGTGCACTTCACCCATCTCCAGTAAGGATTTACTTCTGACTTTTTTTTTTTCAGTCACATTAATTCTTTTTGAGTAAGAAGATGCAGCAGAGGGGTAACCCCACGTATTTCAGAGTCCACTTCTGGCTGCACCTGCTGCGGGAAGAGCTCCTTTCCCACCCTGTGGGAGTTAACCAACCTAGCAGACTTCCACTTGGTTGTTTGAATTTCTTGCCCTGGACTCGGCGTTTGCAACCTCGTAGCAGCTGCGGTACAAGCATAAGCTGAAGCACAAAGCCATCTTTTTTGCATGGGAACTAAGTGAAGGCCAAAAGCTAATGTGCAGGACTACGCCTGCGGTTAAATTGGGGCCCTGGGTATCAGGTGTTCAGTCGCTTTTGTGGGAATTCAGATGAAATTTGTGGAAACGTAATGAGATCAACATCTTGTGAGAGGTCCACTAAGGTCCAGCGAGAGTAAGTATGGCTGGTGAGATTACAGCTTTAGCCCAGCCGCAGGAAGACAGTAAGCCCCGTTCCTTTTTTGGATGCAACCCGCAACCCAATTCAAGTCGAGCCAAGTTCAATTCTCATAACCCAGGTTTAATCTTCAAACCCCCCCGAGGCTGGAAGCCGCGTGCCAGCCCCGGCCAGCGGCTCTTCCAGCAGCAGACCAGCGACCCGGCCGCAGTGGCCCTCGGTCTGCTCACCATCCCTACGGGACGGAGGGTGCTCAGCTGGGAAGCACAGCAGCCAAGGGGAAACCAAGGTTCAGGGGAATTTCATCTCCATCAGATGAGTAAGGTAAACCAATATGATAGGAAAAACAGACCACGTGGTTGCTGCAGCCCGGACAGATGTTTGCTGTCAGATGCATTGCACGTTGTACAGCCACGTCTGCTGGAAAAGCACTTTACAGATGATTTATCGCCTTACTGTGCCAAGGAGCTGAAAAGCCCCCTGAAAGTTTTCCACTTAATACTAATGTTCCCAGCTGGGTGATCCTCCCTGACATTTTCTACGTTACTGTTCAAAGCAGTTCACGGACACGGGGGAAAACCATCACCGTCCCCTGGCTTGCCGGCGGTACCTTGCAGACAGACCCAGGGCGTCTCACACCAAGCAAAATTTAGGCCAGATTCGTTGCATTTCCTTCAGGTTTTTCCATTTATGGCCGCATCACTGGGGAAGGGATGGTTTATCCTGGCTGCCAGTGTACGTACCCTCCGCGGAGCCGAACACCACGCGGGGTGAGGGGTTGTCCAGGCAGCTGCCCAGCTGTGCGGGCAGCAACGCCGCTCCCGAGGTGCTCGCAGGACCCTGCCTTCTGCAGGCCAGCGGCTCTCCCGGCATCGCCTGCCATCGCGAGGACAGGTTTAAGCCAGAGAAATTGCAAAATTACTTTGGGGTAACTAATGATGACCGGAGCGTTCCCAGGGAGCTGCACTTTAGGAGCAGGTTGTCCTGCACACCTCTCTGGGCATTCAGCTGGGGTTCTGGGCTGGGTCGGTCTCCCTCCCGTGATCATTGCTGCATACTGCGACAGCGGAGGGAGCCCCGAAACAGCAGAGGCCCAAGTTAGGAAGGGATTGGTTTAATCATAACACTCTGATTTTTAATCAAATTAGCCCCAACAGCTCTTCGCGGGATGAGGAGATGACGGCAAGAGGCTGCGGCGCCCGGCAGCCGGAGCCCTCCCTCACCCCACAGGGAAACCAGGGCTGCCCAGCCCAGGGCAAGCCTCTAGGACCTACCGCAGAAATCGTGAATAAAAATTGCTATTGATGACCTCATGGAAAAGGCTTAAGAATAGCTAAAGAAGAATGAAAAGCCTGTAGCCACTTAGCAATATGCATGCTTTCAGTAGCTTTGACTTTTTTTTTCCCCCTGAAAAATGCAGTGGAGTGGCCTATTTTGGCCGATAGGAAGGACTACCCACAGCACTGAAAGTATTTTGTTTCACCACAGCAGGTGTTTAAAGACCTCCTGGGACCAGCGCATAACACAAAAACAAAAAAAAAAAGGTGCAACCAGTGCCATTGGACGTCCTCTGCCTGGGGCCCAACGCAAAGCCACCAGCGCTGATGGACAAGACTCCCATTAATATTATATACCGCTTGGATCCCATGCCAAGGTCTGAGTACCTGTTTTGTTTCGCTTCCCCTATAAGTAAGGTGGCCTCCTCATGTTAGCTGCAGCTGACGAGACAGGGCGTCCATCTAGCAGCTCCGGGGAAAGCCCACAGCCTCAGCAACCCAGATGCATTTGGGTTGAGAAACTCCATCACCCCACTGCAGGCAACTTCAGCCATGAATTTTAAGAAACCTATTGTTGGAAGGAGTCAACCAAATCCCAGTATGATGAAGGACGCAGTTTCTGTTGTGGAGCCAGCTCTTCAGGTCGGGTTTGGTCATACGTGCTGCATTAGCAGCGAAGTTCTCCTCCTAGTCTGGTAGTGCCTTGGGGTGTGCACCAAGCTTGCTCAATGCCCTCTCAGCCTGAATATGGGTACGAATATGGATTTCCCCTTGAGATAATTCTTGAGCATGAGTTATAGGGAGGTTGGGCCCATGGGTGGTGGCACCATGCTCCCAAGCTGATGCTTCATTTTGCAGTCCTTGATTTCCTGGAGCTCCTACACTCAGAACCCCCCCAGCAATTTACTCTCTGCTTTGGAGAGGAAGGTGACGGCTGGGCACGGCGCTGCTTCCTCCCCAGGGGAACCAGATCCAGCGCCAGCGCCAGCAGAAAGCGTGGCCTGCCTTCACATTTGACACGGAATTCAGAAACAGCACATTCAGTGAGGATGAGACTTGTTTCCAGCTTGAGCACGTATCTGGGAATCCTGTGTTCCCAGTGGGCTCTTTATCCTGGCTATGTCCTTGTTTCAACACCACTGCAAATGCCCACTTAGAGTATTTCTCTTTCCACACGTGGCAGAGGTCATAGCAGAGGAGCTGAGGAGCTGTAAGTGTATTCCACTTCTCCATGTTACCTTGCTGTCCGTACAGCAAGCGGTTCATTCGCAACCGGATTTTTGTGAGCGCGATGAAGAAGAGATACTTCGGCGAAATCATCTCCATTTCAGTGCGGGTGGTTTCAGCGCCCGCACATTCACTCGCACAGCTCTGGGCTCACCCACCTGCTTGTGGGAGAGCACCGTGCGGAGCGGGCACAAACACACAACATCTGCACACGATGCTCCCGTGCGTGATCAAACCTCACCGGAGCGTCAGCACTGAGGAAGCCCTAGTCCACACTCCAGCTCCAAACTGAACCGTCATAAGAGCAGCAAAGAAACCCATCTTTCCTTTCTACACGTGCAATTCATTCCTATGAGCAAGTGCAGCAACATCTCTTTCTCTGCACTGAAATATTTCCTTTGAAACCCAATGCTAGGTACCTCAGGAATAATCTTTTACATTATGGACGCACATTCTCCTCATCAAACTTTCTACTTTTAACATTATTCATCCTGGGAAAGTGAGGTATAAAGTCAAACAGCCCAGGACCTAACACAGCAATCCCGGTTCAGTGGACAGAAACACGACTTGACCTATGCGGTGCCCAGAGGGCTGCAGCCCAGCACCCGGCGCGGCAGAGCCCCGCGCCTGCGGAGTCGCAGGAAACACGTGCCAGGGGACGGACTGCGAGGTGTCATCCAGAGCTGGGTCCACTAGAGACCTTCAGCATCTCACTCCAGAGCTCCGCTTAACAACCTCCCCACCTCTGCCTATACGGGAGGGCGCCCAGACTCGCGTCGCACCCATCCCACCGTTTGACTTCGCAGCTCTCAAGGCCCTTGCTCCCAAGTTCAGCTCCCCTGCATGCCCAGGACCGCTTTTGCCTGCGCCCCTGGCACCACGCCCCACCCGACCCACCAGCATCCCAGAGCTGAGTAAAGCGGTACCAGCATCATCCCAGGGGCCAAAACCAGCAGAGACCTCCCCAGCAGCTCGGTGCACACCGAGGGGCTCAGGTGCCACCCAGGCAGATGTTCAAAGCGCCGTCCACGCCTGCTGCTGCCTCCCCAGCAGGGAGAAGAAACCCACATTAGGCACTAACTGTCTCCCATTAAAAGCGAGGGGAGCTCTGGCATCCATTTCGGCGTTGCTGTCCTCTTGGTGCCTTTCGGCCGTGCAGAGCTCCGGTCCCCACGGCAGGGCACACAAAAGCCCAGAGCCGCTGAAGAGGCTGGTGACCTGGTGTGTACTAGCATTGGCTTACGTAGCTTAGAAATGGGTTTTCCAAGTCATGGACCCAACTTGAAAAAATCACCATAGTGCAGGCTAAGGATTAGTAAGCGTTGCCACTGTCTTCTCCGACCTTTTCTACCTTCTACAGGAGGCTTCGCTGGGGTTATGGACTGACTAATGGGTCTGATCTGCAGCCAGATCTCCTGGAGATTAGACAGCACGTAGGGCGGGTTGGGCTCTGCAACTGCCTCTCCCTATCAGATCAAATGTCTCATCTGAGTAAACAAATTTATATTCTCTTTTTACCCGTAGGTTTATTTGTCCAGATTAAGGCGAAGAATCAATAATCCTTAAAAGCCTCCTTTTTCCTTCCAAGTATTTTCACTTAGTCCACACGGCCTATAAATCTGAAAGCATTCTGAACAGGGGCATAGCTCCAGTCAGTTTTTGCGTGGCCAAGGAGCCGTATTCTCTGTTTTGCAGCGAGTGATTTTGGCAGTATTTTTAGGCTCTTGTTTAGGAAAGGAGAGACAGGATGAGCTCAGATTTTCTGCTGCCATGCACGACCATCCTCGTTCATAAACACATCCCTCACCGCTCCTTCTGGAGGGGGGAAAGTGCTCTCTCAAAAAGGGTTGTTGAACATACGCGTGGCATGAGCTCATGGATTCTTTTCCTTCACAGGGCATGTTTCAGAATATTAAAAAAAAAAAAAAAATGAAGGACAAGAAAGATCTGAAAGGCCTCTCTCGCCACCTGAGATCCCCTGCACGCTCTTGCCCACAGACGCTGACCCAAGGACTTGTGCAAGGGCCACAACGCTGCTCAGTAAAAGCCAAGGGAAACACCTCAAACCACAAAACTGTGCGAGAGATGGCTATCACAGTGTTAAGCACAGACATAAAACCAGGAATGAAAAACCCTGTCTTCAAAACTCAGCGTTGCCGCAGCTGCCCTATTGATTTGCACACATCCATGAGCTGGGTGCGGAGGAGTTTGGGTGTACCCCAGTTCCCTTCGGGGTCAACACAACCTTTGCCATCGGGGTACCAGCAGGACCCTGAAGCTGGCTAGCTGCACAGATAAGTGCTCACTGAAACTTGCTTAGACTTTCCTAATCCCAGTGAACACCATGGCAGGGAACACAAGCGTAGGGCACGTTTGAAGACAGGGGCAGCAGCACCAGCTCTGTGTTGCTGTCTGGGCAATAGGTCTACCCGTGAGAGGACAACCCTGTCACCAGGAGGTCGATGCTAGAGGAGGAGCCCTCAGCTCCTCAGCCGGGGCTCAGCAGGGTTAAAGCCAAAGGGTGCTCGGCTCTCAGCCCGGCCGATGCTCAGAGCCGGCACCCTCCCGCTCGGGCGCGGGGAGCGGAGGCAGCGGCACTAACGCTCCCTGGGAAAAACAAAGCGACCTCCACGGATGCCACCGCCTGAAAGCTTTGCACCGTGTCTCCGCCGGAGCCAGGCCCTGGACAGGGTTATCGGGACCAAACAAGGCAAAGATTCCTGTTTTCACTACTTTTACGACTTCACCCAGCCCGGCCAGATCAGGCTGATGGCGCAGCAAGACTTCACACGAGGCTGTGGATCTGCTGTTTGAACAAATTAACTGCGGTGCTTGATTTCAAATTACTAATGGTGTCGAACGCCGCTTCTCTTGTTAAAGATGACTCTCCCAGCAGATGTGTACCTTTTCCTCCGAGAACGCTGTGTCAACACGAGCTCACGGTTTGCACTCCGTCAATACACACAAACGCACGCAAGGCAATATTGACTGATGAAGTTTGAGAACATGAGTTTTCAACAGGAAAGTCAACACGAATTACTGCTCGGACACTTGTGTTATTTGAGTTGTGCCGAATGAACATGCTGTTATAGCTTTGAAAACAGAAAACGTAACGTTCAGCTGTAATGTATAAGCATGAAATCGGCTCCATCAGAGCATCCTGTGAAGAAAAATTTTGAACTCTAACATGAGAGCCTTCAACAGCAGACAAATATCATTTGGATCAAGGTGGAAATTGCCTTTGGAAACCAATCAGAAGAAAGCAGAAAAATGTGTTTTCCTTTAACTGACGATCTCTTCTGCTCTTGAATTGCTAGTAATATTATATGTGTTCATATACGTTTATGTACGTGTTATAAGTGTTCATAATACTAGCCTCAGAAAAAAAAAGAAAAAGTAATAATAAATGATTCTTAAAAAAACTTTTTTTTTGCTCTGATTAGGTCTGTACAACTCTTAATCAACTTTGCTAAGTCATTTAAATAAAAAGAAGGATAACCAGTTCTTTTAAATTAATCTCTGCTAATTCTTTTATTTAATCCAATAGATTATCGCATTTCCTAGAATAAAATAAAAAATGTCTTTTTATATTTGCCTGCTGA
>NW_009192007.1:28562-31470 GCF_000690835.1 Fulmarus glacialis
AAAATCAATGATCTGCCAAAATCAGGAAGGAAAGCAGACCTCTTAGCACACTTGAGAACTAATGTAAGTAATATGAACAGTATTAGTCTCTTTCCTGCAAATATATTAAGTGTAATCCTCACGAATGATGCATGGTTAAATAGCAAACCCCTGCACAGTTGGTTGTACCGAGGCACTCAAGGAGATGTGGGAAATGCTAAATAACATCTACGAAGCTTACATAGCAAACCAGCCACAGGTTACAACAGACTCCTGGGTCTCGCACTAACACTTGCATCAGTTTCTGATCTCACTCCTTCCTGGGCCATCACCAAATGATGATGAACCCAGAAGATTCTTTCTGGAAAAGCAATATTTCCAGAGACAACATCCAGGGTCATTTCGAGTACAAATTACTTCTTTTACCTGTGCCGATATTCACATAGTACACGCAGCGCAGCTTAATCTCTTTTCCAAAAGGGCAGCCTTTGTATCACCCAAAAATATTACTTTAGAGCTCAGGGTATCATCTTTTTGTTTTGAGTGAAGACTTACAGTAAGTGTTGCAAATAACAAGGTAAAGTTATCAAAGACAACTGAAAAGGCCTTGATCAAGACCACTGTCTTCCCACCACGGAGCCATCAAGCGTGGGGCCAGACTGGGCATGGCCGAGGGCAACCAGAGAGAAAAGACACATTCGCATCAGCCCTTTCTGAGGTGAATATTTCCAAAATATTTGTAAGGGCTGTACTTCACATGGGGAAAAAAAAAAAGCGCACTGCTTAATTTTTGTTTTTAAAGATGCTCATGGTAATGTGATTTCCAGATGTTTATACTCTGGGGCCACTCAGAGTGAAAATATGCTGGGCAGGACTCAGTCCCTAAGGCCAATTTTCCACTTCCAGGCTATTGGCCTGTACTGGGAGCCGGCTGAGCACTAGGTGCCTGGCTATGAAAACAAGCTAAAACACGGAACAAGAAAAAGCCCCACCAACAAACGGCGTGATCAGGCTGATGCATTCCCATACATGAACCTGGGACACCACAACGACGGAGCTAACAGCATGTGGGTTCGCTTTCTCTAATGAACCCATAGATAATTGTTTGTCCTAAGACAACGCTGAAGTATTATGGACTTTTTGACATAAACATGACTGTTTGGCCCTGCTGCACGTGCCCTGCGGTTCCCCGGTGCTGGGACTCCAGGAGGTATCTGCAGGCTGGGGGAAGCCACTTCAGCAAACAGGCGCATCGGGGTCAGCACCGCGGTGGCGTTCAAGCCCTGCTTTGGGTTTTGGCTTATGGTTATATAAGCTTCTTGTTTGTTTATAAACCCGTTCTGAATTTGGAAAGCAGAGTGATCAAGCACATTTCCATCCCTCTTTATTACGAGAGGGTTATTCCATGACAAACATGGAAATAGGCTGCAGCATATTTGATGCCCTCTAAAGGATGTTTTCACATTATAAACCGGCAAGAAATACCTTAACCTCTCTGACCCACAAATATGCCTGGACACATTATGACAGCATTGTTTAAAAAGCAAAAACACAAACAAAAACAAC
The DNA here is from genome assembly GCF_000690835.1 of Fulmarus glacialis. Taxonomy (NCBI): domain Eukaryota; kingdom Metazoa; phylum Chordata; class Aves; order Procellariiformes; family Procellariidae; genus Fulmarus; species Fulmarus glacialis. The sequence goes on from NW_009192007.1 coordinate 30,108, forward strand.
ACAGAAAAAACCCTACCGCTTGCTTCAAACCTTGCTGTGCAGGAGATTCACGCATTCAGACCCCACGTTTTCCGTTCTCCCCATCTCTCCCTGGCTGGGTGCCCCCCTCCTGCCACACGCTCCAGCAAACACAACTGTCTCAACAGGCAGCTCATGAAGCTGGACAGTCCGACTACGTGACCTTCACCGACACAAGTTTGTTGGTAAGAGTATCCTGAGGTCCATTGCCTTTTACAAAAGTAACTGTTGCTAAAGATTTCCACCGAGGCTCAGCTCTTTGCTGTGCGCTGGTATGAACTGCAAGACCAGAGAGAAGGCTGCCCACCAACACTGCACTGCTACGCTGCCGGGGGACACATCCATGAATTGAAATTGAACTTTATTCACCAATTCCGTAACAATGACGGAAACCAAACGGAATCGGTCTGTTTCCCGACGTTCTGCCACTGGAGGGCATTCATTGCCCTTACAAAACTTCCTGATTGCAGCCCGCAAGCAGCAGCGTTGCTGCGGGCAGGCGCGGGTGGGTCTGTGCGGGTCTGCCTCACCCCGGGCACTGCCAACACACACATCCACGTGCTCTCCGGCATTTTCCCCACGGGAGCTTCTAAGGAAACCAGGATCCTTCTGCATCAAGGTATTTGAGCATGCATTTCATCTGCGTGCTCAGAACAGCCTCAGGAGGCTTATTCAACAGCTTAAAACTAGACATTGGCTCAAGAGGCACGGCGCGGAACGTGGTTGGGGAGCAGCATTTGGCCCCTGACCTGGGACGAGATGGGGTCAGCCCTTTGGCACTCGCGTTTCTGAAGCGCTGGCCCAGCGGCTGCACAATCTTACCGCTCGAACGTGTCGCTGCTCCCTTAGATGCAACCCAAGTCGATAGTGCTGTCGTACATCCTACATCATACATTTTATTAAGCAGGAGCAAAGAAGTGCATTTTTTCCACTGGGGAAAATCCAGCTAAGCCTCTGTACAGCTCACACCGCCGAGGTGGCCGAGTGCCAGCACTCCCAGGTTTCAGGGAGCAGCAGAAACTGGATTTCTCTCTGAGTTACTTAGGGCAGTGTCACCTCTCTGAGGAGTTATTTATTATAAGAAAATTTCTTCAGGCTCAAGGCGGAGAAGCTGGTCCTTTAATACACCAGGATTACATTTAGCGTGATAGAAGCACTAGCGGCATTGCCAAAAACTGAGACTGTCCCTGCTCCAAGGATCTCACCAGAACCAAAGTATGCTTACCAGTAACACCACAAGTTTCAGGGCAAAGCTTTTGCTTTCTTAAGCCATTTTTTATTTGCACCCAAGATTCTTGAAAGGCTTGAAAGGGTGCAAGTTTGCTAAGGGTAAAAAATTGGGGGG